>NW_027249313.1:0-275782 GCF_030848795.1 Temnothorax nylanderi | reverse complement strand
TTGCTAAGAAAGTCACTAAACTGCATTCTTGTCTTGTTAAGAAATATTTAAATAAACGATACTTACTGAAATAGTGATGTATCTAATTAATGCTCCAAGAAGAATTGGTTCCAGATGACAGTTACAATAAAAATTGTCTCTGATATGTTCTTTTTCTCTGTTGTTCGTTGCGAGGTGTCATTGCAATAACACTTCGTCCGAAAATGATTTGGAGAATTTACAGTTAAGTATGACTCTGAAAATAATAATAAATTAATTATTTCCACGCGATGACATCACGCAATGATAGGTTATGAAGTTTGTCATAACAACTGTACACTAGGTAAATTTACGAACTGATACCGAACAATAAAATTATTGATTATTTACAGAGAGCACACGCCATGCAAAAATACAAATAGAAATAAAATGGCTTGCAAAACGGTTTTTTTTCCAGTTATGACAGACCGGTATTCCTAACCTCTCGTAATGTCATCGCGAAGTAATAATAATGATGATTAATATATAATTAACAATTTATTATTATTTTGCAAAGTCATACTTAACTGTAAATCTTCCATATCTTCCTTTCCGGACAAAGTGTCCTTGCAATGACTCTTTGTAAGGGAAACAGAGTAATGTAATCATCAAGTAAAAGGACATATCAGAGACAATTAAATTTATTGTAACTGTCATCAGAAACCAATTCTTCTTGGAACATTAATTAGATACATCACTATTTCAGTAAGTATCGTTTATTTAAATATTTCTTAACACGACAAAAATGCAGTTTAGTGACATTCTTAACGATGCCCCAATACAATAGATCTTTCTTATTTTCAGTAACACATCAATTTCCATAACTTTGGCATAAATAGCGTATGATGGTATTTTTTGCAAAATCTCCGTCAGTGTTTTGGAAGAGGTCTTTTACAATGCAATTTGCTATTTCTGCATTCTTAAGGCAATTGGCTGCTTAATACTTAATTGTGATACAGTTTGTATACTCATCTCATGAGACCTGATAAGTTTCATTGTATATATCAACTCTAATATTTTATGCTATTTATTAATATTATTTAACATTTATTTCAGATATAATGGAACTGAGAGCGACATATTCTATGCATATGTAACAGTTTGGAGAACAGAACTGTTATCAAGCACCAAAAAAGAATTTATTAACAAAGCACGAGCTTCTTTAAGCGATTTCCCTTTGATCTCGCTCAAAAGAATCTCGTGCTTTGTTAATGAATTCTTTTTTGGTGCTTGATTACGGGTCTGCTCTCCAAACTGTTACATATGCATAGAATATGTCGCTCTCAGTTCTATTATATCTGAAATAGACGTTGAATAATGTTAATAAATAGCAATAGAGTTTATATATACAATAAAACTTTTATCAGGTCTCATGAGATGAGTATACGAACCGTATCACAAAGTATTAAGCAACAAATTGCCTTAAGAATGCAGAAACAGCAATTTGCATTGTAAAGGCCTCTTTCACAGCAATGACGGAGATTTTGCAAAAAATACCATGATACGCTATTTATGCCAAAGTTATGGAAATTGATGTGTTACTGAAAATAAGAAAGATCTATTGTATTGGAGCATCGTTAAGAATGTCACTAAACTGCATTTTTGTCTTGTTAAGAAATATTTAAAAAACGATACTTACTGAAATAGTGATGTATCTAATTAATGTTCCAAGAAGAATTGTTCTAATTAATGTTCCAGACGACAGTTACAATAACTTTAATTGTCCCTGATATGTCCTTTTTCTTTATGATTACATTACTCCGTCCCTTTACGAAGGGTCATTGCAAGGATACTTCGTCCGGAAAAGAAGATATGGAAAATTGCAAATAAGTATGCCTGTGCAAAAATAATAATATAGTGTTACTTATATATATTAATAATTATTATTATACCTCGCGATGACATTACGAGAGGTTAGGAATACCGGTCTGCCATAACCGAAATTAATCGTTTTGCAAGCCATTGTATTTCTATTTGTATTTTTGCCTGGCGTGTGCTCTCTGTAAATAATCAATAATTTTATTGTATCAGTTCGTAAATTTACCTAGCGTACTGTTATGACAAATTTCCTAACCTATCATCGCGTAATGTCATCGCGTGGAAATAATTGATTTATTATTATTTACAGAGTCATACTTAACTGTATATCTTTCACATCTTTTCCGTACGAAGTGTTATTGCAATGACACCTCGCAACGAACACAGGGTAATGTAAGCAGAGAAAAAGAACATATCAGAGACAATTAAATTTATTGTAACTGTCATCTGGAACAAATACTTCTTGGAACATTTATTAGATACATCACTATTCAGTAAGTATCGTTTATTTAAATATTTCTTAACAAGACAAAAATGCAGTTTAATGACTTTCTTAGTGATACTCCAATACAATAGATATTTCTTATTTTCAGTGACACATCAATTTCCATAACTTTGGCATAAATAGCGTATCAAGGTGCAAAGTCTCCGTCAATGCTGTGAAAGAAGTCTTTTACAATGCAAATTGCTGTTTCGGCATCCTTGGCAATTTGCTGCTTAATACTTTGTGATACGGTTTGTATACTCCTCTCATGAGACCTGATAGAAGTTTTATTGTATATATAAACTCTAATATTTTATTTATTAATTTAACATTATTCAACATCTATTTAGAAATAATGGAACTGAGAGCGACATATTCTATGCATATGCAATAGTTTGGAGAGCAGACCTGTTATCAACTACCAAAAAAGAATTCATTAACAAAACACGAGATTCTTTTAAGCGAGAGTATATTATTAATGTCTCCGCTATTAGAATCCTGTGAAATGTTATGAAATCTCAACACTCATTCATTTCTCTTTGTACTTTCCAAGATATAAGTCTTTTACTGTCAAAGCATACTTTACAATTCCATTTACTGCGCAGTACAAGCAATATAAAGTATGTAATATGATTTAATGTGTCACGTAAGAACAAGGCAACACTATGTATGAAATATTTATAACATAGAATTAATAGCTTAAGTTATGTGATACTTTTACTAACATATGCGTGTATACGTTTCTTATGAAAATATCTGAATGGTATAAATGCTACACATACATATATTACATAAATATATAAGTATTCCAATATACATATGCGCACACATACGCATACAAGATATCTGAAATAGGCGTTACATAATGTTGTTAAGTAGAAAATATCTTAGAATATATACTGAATAACTTTAGTAGAAATTTCTAATAAAGTTATTCTGTATATGAAATTCAAATATATTTTGTTATTTATTAACATTATAAAACGCTTATTTCAGATATTTTATTTATATTACAATACTCATATTGAAGTAATATATGTGTGTAAGATTGTATAAATTCTACACATGGTATACATTCAGATATTTTCCTAAGAAACGTACACACGCATATGTAAGTACAAATATTATACAACGTAAGCTTTTAATTCTACGATACAATTAATACATGGTGTTTGCTCTGTGTATGTAACACATTGAATCATACTGCATATTTTATATTACTTGTACTGGACGATAAATGGCATTGCAAAATATGCTTTGACAGTAAAAGACTTATATTCCAGGAAGTCCAAAAGAGAAATGAATGAGCGTTGAGATTTTCATAACATTTCACAGGATTCTAATAGCGGAGACAATAATAATATACTCTCGCTTAAAAGAATCTCGTGCTTTGTTAATGAATTCTTTTTGGTGCTGGATAACAGGTCTGCTCTCCAAACTATTACATATGCATAGAATATGTCGTTCTATTATATCTGAAATAAATGTTGAATAATGTTAATAAATAGCATAAAATATTAGAGTTTATATATATAACTTTTATCAGGTCTCATGAGATGAGTATACAAACCGTATCACAAAGTATTAAGCAGCAAATTGCCTTAAAAATGCAGAATCAGCGCTTTGCAATTTAAAAGACTTCTGTCACAGCACTGACGGAGATTTTGCAAAAATACCATGATACGCTATTTATGCCAAAGTTATGGAAATTGATGTGTCTCTGAAAATAAGAAAGATCTATTGAATTGGAGTATCGCTAAGAATGTCACTGCATTTTTGTCTTGTTAAGAAATATTTAAATAAACAATACTTACTGAAATAGTGATGTATCTAATTAATGCAAAAAGAATTGGTTCCAGGTGACAATTATAATAAATTTAATTGTCTCTGATATGTCCTTTTTCTTGATGGTTACATTACTCTGTTTCCCTTACGAAGAGTCATTGCAAGGACACTTCGTCCGGAAAGGAAGATATGGAAGATTTACAGTTAAGTATGACTCTGTAAAAATAATAATAAATTGTTAATTATATATATTAATAATTATTGTTATTACTTTGCGATGACATTACGAGAGGTTAGGAATACCGGTCTGTCATGACCGGTATTAACCGATTCGCAAGCCGTTGTATTTCTGCTTTTTGCCTGGCGTGTGCTCTCTGTAAATAATCAATAATTTTATTGTATCAGTTCGTAAATTTACCTAGTGTACTGTGTTATGACAAATTTCCTAACCTATCATCGCGTAATGTCATCGCGTGGAAATAATTAATGTCGGTTTATATTGCACGATAAAAGCTGCGGTCCACTTGATGCTACAAATGCTTCGAAGCGTTAGATTGACTAATCAGAAGAAGGAATTTTACTAATTGACAAGTCAAAGAATGCTTCAAAACATTTGTAGCATTAAGTGGACCGTGATGTATTAATACTTTGAATTCGATGTCTACGTGCCAGGTCGCCGATGACGAGGTTCAGATAGTGCGCTCCGTAGTTTTCGGTGTCTAGATGTATCAATATTTTGAATTCGACATCTACGTATCCCAGGTCGCCGATGACAGAACCTGGGCTGTATTTTTAGTGTCTAAATGTATTAATACTTCAAATTCGATGTCTACGTTTCCCAGGTGGCCTATTCAACATATTAATATATCTAGACACCGAAAACTACGCATCGTACTATCTGGACTACGTCATCGGCGACCTGGAACACGTAGACATCGAATTCAAAGTATTAATACATCTAGACACCAAAATCGACGGAGCGCACTATCTGGACCTCGTCATTGGCGATTTGAGACACGTAAGCATTAAATTCAAGGATATGGAACACCTAGAAGTCGAAAACTACAAAGCGCATAGCCTAGGATTCATCATGCATCGGCGATCTAGGATACGTAGACGTCGAATTCAAAGTATTAATACATCTAGACACCGAAAACTACGGATCGCCTAAGTTCCGTCATCGGCGACCTGAGATACGTAAACGTGATAATTTCATATGGAGATTTTTTGATCGGACGTTCATTTCCGGCCAACTGTACATCAATAATTATTTATACTTTACAAAATATGTCTTTTAGCATGTATACATATCGGTACCGTTAATATACGATATATAAAAAAACGCGGTCCCTTTAAAATGCTGTACAAATACAGCATTTATTTTTTGCGATAACTTTGATAATATCGTATACAAACGAATTATTCGCATTATGTATACGTATATGGATCAATGTAAACCTAGGTATACAAAAATATTAACACTTCTTTTCCGGTCCCGCTAAAATACGCTACGCGTACATAATATATATATATTACAATATATATACAATATATATATAATATATATATATATATATATATATATATTACAATATATATACAAATATATATATATATATATATATATATATATATATAGTACTATCTAGTACCAAGCCAAGCCACTGCGAGCGCTACGATCAATTTTGTGTTTCCTTCGTTTAACACGGAGCTTGCTCTTCTCATTATATATGTTCTGTGGACTGGAGGTGATCCTACTCGCGGCTCATCCTAGTCAAAGAGGATTAGATAGAGTGGAAGCGGCATAGGAGACTTTAATACAATTTTTCGTATACAAGTTTCAGCGCACCCTTGAGGACTGGAACCCTATTAAATCCTCCCACCACGAATCACGCGGCATAATTCAAGCGTATTATAAGATAATTTTTTTTCAGGTGTATTATAAGATAATTTTTATGATTATTGCAATTATTTTTAAATCTTTGAAAGAAAACACTGGAGAATTGTACTGGAATAAAAATAAGTATATTGCACATTTATGTATACAATATTTATTTTTACATTAAAATGAGTAAATTACATTAGGTACTTAAAATTACTAACTCGTACTATTTACTTGAGGAGTGGTGTATTTAACTGGATTCCTGTTTTTTTTTTTTGGAGCAACGGATTTTGTGAATTGGTGTTCTTTATAATTACGCCGCAAAAATCGCGCTTTCCAATGACATCGGCTTTTAATAAAGATATCCATAAAAGCTATAGATTTGTCAGGACTGCACAAATTTAGGACGGGGCACGCATTATGTAATAGATTTGCAATAACTTTCGATATTTTCTTCTCGTGAAAAATACAGCCATCTTGTCTAATAAAGGCCGTGAATAGGTTTTATAAATAAATTTCTTCTCAAAGTGATCAGCACAAATTCGTAATAAATGACTAGAATTCTGTGTTGATTGGGTAAACTCTCTCCACACTTTTGACATCTACAAAACAATTGTATATTAAAATGTAAAAATTAAAATGCAAACAAATTATTTTAATGGCTATTGGAAGCATACCAACTGTAATATTATTTTTATTTATTAGAATACCACCTAATTGAAGCGTGTATATCGACTGCAAAAATATAAATTACCCCCAAAAATATAAGAAATCGCAGAAGCTCTAGTAGATTCGTTTATACCAAAATTTTAAATAATTTTTAACCCGTTGACTGTGTATGACGACTATAGCCGCAAAAACAAAAGTGGCCAAGAGTGTGTATGACGGCTATAGCCGCAACGTAGAAAAAACAAAGTAAAACTTTCTGAATTTGCTTGAAACTTGTTACTAGGGGGTTTCTGGGGTCGCTGATTACGAATCCGAAGTCAGATGTACAAAATTCAAAATGGCGGATCCAATATGGCGGATCAAAATTACAAAAAATGGTCTGATTTTCATGAAATTTGGTACCCTTATGTTTTTTGGGTCTCTGAATCCGAATATAAAGTCAGATTTTCAAAATTCAAAATGGCGGATCCAATATGGCGGATCAAAATTACAAAAAAGTCTGATTTTCATGAAATTTGGTACCCTTATGTTTTTTGGGTCTTTGAATCCGAATGACATCAAAATTAAAAATGGCGGATCCAAAATGATAAAATTTCTTTCTTATTAACCATTTTGAATATATTAATTCTAATGTTAAATTTAGATTCAGAGATCTAAATAACTTCAAAATAATAATAAAATTCCGTCTATTTTTTGTAATTTTGATCCGCCATATTGGACCCGCCATTTTGAATTTTGTAAATCTGACATCATATTCGGATTCAGAGACCCAAAAAACGTAAGGGTATCAAGTTTCATAATAATTCGATAAACTTCTTTTTCAACACTTTTGGCCCAAATAGTAAAATTCTCTTACACAGCCAATGGGTTAATAATAGTAATAATTATTATTATTTTGTTTTCATTTTTTTTGTAACTTTATGAGAGCATTTGAGCACTTACATGGCAGGATCTTTTGGTGTCAGACGGAAGAAAGAGTGGCCCTTGTCTATTCTTGATGTTCTGTGACAACCCTTTACGTGGCATCGCACTCCCATTTTTAAAAATTATTTTTTAAAGAAACTTTATTTATGAAACAATTCAACCAAATAAAGCTTCATTTCGCCTTCTTCTTCTTCTTTTTATAAAATAACACTCGATTCCAAAATCGAAAAACTTCGCGACATTCATAGTACCGGTTCCGGTCCAGTAGCCCTTACGAAAAAGTAGTACTAGCAATCAGTACTCAGTACTGAGTGAACAGTACTCGTAGTATTGAGAGTATTAGTATGTTAATACTCATGAATACTGCAGAATGGTCGGTACTGTGTCTGTCAGTGCTTACAGTACTGGCAGTACTACAAGCAATAATACTTATTAGTACTCCAAAGTATTGAAGTGGTCAGTACTTTATTAGATTAATATTCGGAGTACTATCATGATAGTACTGCCAGTACTGTAAGAAACTAATAGGCACAGATTATTGATAAATTGGTTCTCTAGCACAGTCTTGGTTTTTCAATTGACCAAAGATTTGTAATAAACAGGATTTAAACAGATCTCTTCTACGTGTCACAGGGTACCCTACCTTTCACATTACATGTCACAGTGTACCCTACGCTATGGCTCAATCGACCCCACGCGTGGGGTCCACTGTGACAAACGCAGCATTTCGAAATATCATTATTTTTGCAAAATATTTCTGAAAATTTACTTCTTAAATCATTTACAAAGTTTATTATATTAAACATCGAATAGTCTCATTTATATTATAATAAAGTTATTAAAATTTTTAAATTCACATTTTTAATATGATTTGTAAAAACGTGGTTCAAGGGTGCCCACTCTCCCCTACTGCGCCTGTACCATACCACAGTATATACAGTAGCGCAACTCTCTGTCGGCGCCTTTGATGTTAGTGTTGTCCAAAATGGAGTGCGCATGCGCGAAATAAGTAAGCGCCCACTAACACCATCTGAACGTCGTTCTTTGAACTTCTTTCTCAATTGCTCTTCCTTTCTCCGCTCTCACTCCGCTTTTAAGCGGGAAACACAGACCTTTGCATAATGCATAAGCATAAGAAAATTGATTGGTCTATTTCCTTATGCACATGTATATGGATCAATCAATTTTCTTATGCTTACGCATAATGCGTTGTGCAGAAGTGTGTGCTCCCCGCTTTACATGAAATAAATCTGAATTTAATGAAAATAATAAAGATAAATATTTATTATGTATTAAAAATAAGAAAAAAATACAAAAATGAGAAAAAATAAAATTATATAAATGTGATTGAATAATATAAATGTATTGAGGTATAAAATTATTAGAAAATATAATGTTATATAACATATATTGAACAACCGAAAAGCAAAATATAATATTTTATACATTATACTTATAAGAAAACAATTATAATTATAAAATATTTAATATAAAATAGTTTTATTACATTAAATCAAATAAATAATTTAATTATGCATCCAAAATAAAAATGAGATATATATTCATGCTTAATTTAAAATGCGATAAATGAACTTTTAATTTTAATACGACGATATGTTATTATTACATTTTAAAATAATTTTATGCGTATACCTATACAAAGAAAAATATACCTGCACATAATAAATATAACTGCAATATATTTAAAAAAAGTACATGTTTCATTAATAAATATAATAAAGAAACTACATTTTTTATGTAAAATAAAATTGTATTTTTATTACAATACATAAGAAATTACATATTATATGTATTACTAAATTGTAGTCTTTTTTTCTTTTAATTCATTCACTGCTCCATGCTTCAGCTACTCGATCCACCTCAACACAGACCAGGGAAAGAGAACAAAAAAATACATTAAATACACTTTATTGTACAATTCTTTCATTGATCTGTATCTCAGCTACTCGATCCACCTCGATACAACCCAAAAAAAGAAAAGGGCAATAAAAGTGCAAGCTACAATTACTGTACAATAATGTAGAACAGAAAATACTTAAAATATAAACAAGGAATCTATAAAATGTAATATTAATAAGCTCCACTTCTTCTCCAAGTTTTTCATTCGTATATTCATCCTTGAGGCATGTAAGAACTTAAAAAAAAAAGAAAAAAATTAATTAATTAAATGTATCACTAACAGTATTCATGCCTTTACAAATACACATGCACTATTGCACATACATACATACGTACATACATACATATATATATATTTAACACACACAAATACATGAATTTATGTAACATACACAATATTAAATTTAAGTAACGTAATGTATAAATGTCTATTAATGCATATTAATAAATATATAGTAACGCATAATGTCATCGCACAATATGAACGCATAATATCAAAACATAATTAGTATTAACGCAACTGAAAAAATTGCATATACATGTTGCCATTAATTAAAAGTAAAATGTAAAACGCAACAATACAATCAATACATTATTATAAATATAAGTTAAACAATATATATAATTTGAAAATAAACAAAATGCAATAAAGAAACACGCAAAATTATATATAATGTTATTTGCAAGCAAACAAAACATGCAATAAATGAACACACAATATTGGGTAAGTAAGAAATCAAATTAAGAAGTAGATTAAGAAATTAAAGCAAAGAATACATCACAATTCATTATAAGAATAAGAATCAATGAAACAGTAGCCTCAATAATTAAAATATGCCCGTAAAACATAACTCAACATGACAATTAAACATTATAAGAAAGAAGACTGCGTAGATAAGAAAAAGTGTAAGAATTACAAATAAAATTTATAAATGTGAAACGTTTAAAAGTTTCCTATTTTTTGTGGTAACCCGTTTGCATGATTTATTATGCAGCGATAATGTGTAATATATACGCATACGAAGATACAATTTTATCAAAAATGAAGTAGGGAAATTTGGACATGGCGGTTCAAAAGTTATATTTTGTGTTAATTGGAATAAATAATTGCCAATATTTTTATGAAAACAATTCTTCTCAAAATTTTTTACAAATACTTCTTCTAATTTATGAATATAATAACAAAAGTCATTACTTGGTATGTTTAACTTCCCAAACAAATTTCCTTCTTCGTTTTCATAGGCTCGAAAAGAACAATATAATGTTGTATCATCTAAGACAGCCATATTATCATTCATATATTTTGTACATATATCACAAGAATGTATTGCTGTACATCTTTTAATTAAAAATCCGCAAACATATTTAAATGCGTTTTCTTCTGGCAGATCCATTGAACGATATTCATGAGTCGGAATATTTAAAATGTTATGCGCCGATGATGAAGCAGTAAATTCCGACACAGTGGACTCTTTGGTATTATCTAACGTTCCAATAAGATTTAACATTTCATCATAATCAGAAGCACAATTTTGCGTATCCGAATGTTTTAAAAATGTTGTACTAAAAAGTTTTTTAAAGGCGCGCTTAAATTGTATAGGTGTCGGATTAAGACAATTACCGCCTTGTTGCCGAACGGAACCAAAAAAATTTTCGACACAATCTTGATTCAATCTACGTGTTCGGAGATATGGAAAATTATGATTTTTTAATGCTTCCCAAAGCTGAATGATGCTATTAATTGTTATCTGCCAGCATTCAAAGCATTTAACTTTTACATATTTACCATTATTATTATTATTAACTACTTTAATACTTTTTATAAGATCTGACGTTTCTTGCAAAAACTGCATTTGTTTTTCACTTCCGGTAAAAACTTTTCCATGTTGTTTAGGATTATTTACGGCGAACGAATTTAACATATCGAACAATTTATCAAAATGATCAATTAAATCTATAGTTCCAATGACTTCAGTCGGAAGAAGACCGACAGACATCTGTGTACACATTCCTGCACATACGTGGTTATTAAGTACTTGTACGGCATATTTAACTTTCATTCTCATAAAGTTATTTGGGTCCATATGTATCTTTGATAATTTAGGAGCTGCTCTTATCCATTGTTTGACGTCTTGCATATAAAACTGTTTAATATGATCCCACGAAGCTACTTTATTATTAAATTCAAAATTATGGTTTAACAAATTATTTCGGGTTGCTTTTATTAAATGTGGAGTGTCAAAAATGTAAACTAAATTTTCTCCGTTAACTGAAAAAGTTGAATTTTGTGTAGATATTCCTAAATCACGGGACAGTTGTATAAAATTAGAACCCATGTCCGTAACCAATGCATGCACCATAGCACCTGTAGTTCTTAATTTAATTATTGTATCAAATATCAGATTTTTTAAAAAGTTCATATGGCATGTAGTCTCTACAAAACAAAAAACAATGGGCATCTTCCAATTACCTGCAATACTACGTGCCATAATAACTAAAGCGCTTCTTGCAGGTTTAGATGATTTTTTATCACCAATGTCTTCGAAACCAATTATTTCATCCCGTGATACATTATAAAATAAATGAGCTTTTAAGCTCATTTCGTCTGCACATATTATGCAATGACGTTCCATGAAAGGCAACGTATTTAATTTCAATTTAAGTGCTTCAAAAATTTTATCATTTATACCAGGCTCAATATTCCATTTTTGTGTAAATAATTGTAGAGAACGTACAGAAGGCAATGCAATTGAATCTTTCAATTCCCGGTAAGTTCGTGGACTTAAAAAAAATAATGACAAAGCAAATTTCTTAAATTCGGGATCATATCTTCTGCCACGTTTACATTTTAATTGTGCGTCGACTTGTGCCGCTAATATTCTATTAAATTTTTCCGGTAATAACTTACGGCCTAGTTTCTTCAGTTGGTCGAATTCGTTTTCTTCTTCAACTTTTGTAGCTTCCTTCTTCTTTTTCATACGAAGCCGTCGGATTGTTTCACGCATTACTTTATTTTGCGCCTTTAATTTTTGGAACTTCTCTCGCAATTTCCTTTTTCTCGGACTATCATCGGATGATTTATTCCTAACTGCAGGCTTCTTGATAGTGGATGTGCTCCTATAATATATTCTAAACGTTAGATCCATAGCACAAAGATTATTTTTAAATATGATATATGTAATCATGTAACTATAAATTTGCTATAAGAGACAAAAACAGCAAAATAATATTAAATAAAATCTAAAGTTAAAAGAAATATAATGTGTTAATAAATAAATTACATATATCCTGACAATTATATTTTATAAGAAAATTTTCATTACGTAACAAATAAAGAAAATAAAAATACATGTTTAACTGTAAATTAGTAAAGAAAAACTTACGGTTGAGTTATTTCTACGTCACTGACAATAATTGGGACGATTGTTTGTGAAGTTTCTGCTTTGTCTGCTTTGCTGAAAATATACAATTTTTTTTCTTTTAGCCATTATTGTTAATAAATGTAAACAAGTTCTTTATTAATATAAATTACCTATTATCTTCTTGCACTTGCATTTCTGCAACAGTTGCCTCAGCACATGTATTTCTGCAACAAAAAATATGTATCATAATATCTACTATAAAATATGATATTATAAAAAATAGAAAATTTATATTTAGCATACCTATCTACTTTCTCTTTAACCACATTTTCCTTATTTTGTTGTGTTGTTTGTTCGGGTGCTGTGTTGTCCCTAAAAGATTTTAATTATTTTATGTTTTTATATGTTACTTTCGCGTAATACATAAAAAATAATTTAAATATTGTTAGATATTGTTGCTATTAATCATATAATGTTACAAAAATTATTTTTTATGTACTACTACCTTATACCAGTATTATTCAATTTTATACTTTTTTATAAAACAAAACTAATTTAATTAAATTAAAATATGTAAAATTAATAATTATTTGTTAGTAAAAACTCACTGTTGTTGAAAATCTGGTCCAAAAAATATAGTGGGTACAGCATCTGGGTGAAGACGAGCCCTAACTTTATTAATTTTGTACCATTTGTTTTCAAAATGCAAATGGCACAAACGACAATTCTGGTGGGCATATTCTGGACCTTTAGGTTCTAGATCCAGCCTTCCACATGCTCGTACCCATTGCAGCCATCTGTAAATGTTGTACCATTTTACCAATGACAAAGTAATGCACACATTACAATTAAAAATATAATTTATATAAAAAATAATAATATTATATAAAGCAATGTGTTATACCTGTCTCGTTCCTTTGGAAATTTAAAAAAATGTCGTTGCACATCAATAAACTTTTTAACGCACTCTGGTACTGCACAGCTTGGCTTTCTTATCGCATTCATTTTTAATTATTATGCAGCAACACCTGAAACAAAGCTAAGATCAAAGTGCTTCCAAGAGAATTGAAAACTTATATAATATTTATATAGGTTAACTATTCCCTTAGAAAAGAATTTTTCTTTTGTTTCCTTCGCTTTTATCACTTTTATCACTTTTATCACTTATTTCACTTTTATCACTTTCTTCACTTTTCTTCACTTCGATCTTTCACTGTCTTTACTTTGTAAACTCTTTTCACTTTAATCACATAAACGTGTTCAGAGTCTGTCAAACACTTCTAACAGCTCTCAATAGCATTTAGTGACTAATTGAGCTAATTCCCTCCAAATTTCTGTTCCAATACAGATAGGCATTTACTGAACTGACCATTTAAATTCTAAGAGGGAGCGGAGCAGAACGGAGAAAGGAAGAGCAATTGAGAAAGAAGTTCAGAGAACGACGTTCAGATGGTGTTAGTGGGCGCTTACTTATTTCGCGCATGCGCACTCCATTTTGGACAACAAGAAATCAGGAGAGTTGCGCTACTGTATATACTGTGACCATACGTTAGTATCTCACGATTATTTGATAAGTACTAAAAGAGTACTGGAGGGAGTGCTGGAGGGAGTACTGGTGGGAGTACTGGGGGAGTACTGGAGGGAGTACTGAATGAGTATTGGATGAGTACTGGAAAGGAGTACTGACGAAGTCAGTATGGTCGAATTTAGTAGTACTTTGAGTACTTATGTCTCCAGTACTTTCACCAATACTTTTTCCAGTATTAAAACCAGTACTACTTTTTCATAAGGGAGAGGCCTCCAAAAGTCGTGTACGCTTCGGTTCCACTCTATCTAATCCTCTTTGATCCTAGTGAGTAGTGTAGACGAATAAAAATCATACTGAAGACTACCATAGAGATATAAGAATAGTGCGCGAATCATATGCTAGCACGTAAGAGACTGCGATATAGGAATAGAAAAAGAACGCTGCATGTGGGCCCCTTCTGTCTTTGTCTATGCGCGCCTTTGCGCTGCTCATTGTCTATAACGCATACCCACACAGCACATGATATCATTCGTATATACTGAATTAATACTCAATATACTATAGATGTACAAGATATATTGATAATATCTCTATAATATATTTTGCAGTATATTATTTTACTGATATTTTAAGAATATTCGAAATTTATCAGTAATATTCGGTCTATTTATCGAATATTTTCAGGATATGCTAAATTTATCAGAATAGTATATTATTTTACTGATATTTTAACAATATTCAAAATTTATCACGCGGGCGGCAGCGTGAGCTCGCGCGGCAGGAGAGTTCGGCTCGCGCCCGCTACGCGGCGCATTGCCAGTATTCTTTCGCGTAATTAAGATTCAACATCGACTCCTATATCTAGGGCAGCTCGGCAGGGTTTCTCCAGCGTTCTCAAGTTCGCCAGTCAGGACGTGCTCACCAGCAGGGCCTCTGACATAACCCTTTTTGTTTACGAAGTGTGCTCCTCATCCAGGGCCTTCGTTTATACCTGCTTCGCAGGGTATTAAACTTTCTTCGGTAAGAGTCGACAGAGAGCAAAATTCAAAAATTTGTTTGCATTAACGCAACATGTTCGGGGGCACGCGTTAGCGCGGGATGGCGCGAGGTAAAGACAACCACAAGAGAAGACACAGCAAGTACAGAGAAAATAGCGTTTATAATGTTAAATATGTACAGTTAACACAGGTTACTTTTAGGCAAGTGCCGTGAGCGCGCACAGAGTTGAGCACGGCGAGAGCAGCGAGAAGCGGTTCAGCAAGCGAGTGCGAAACGGCGGCGGTATAGCAAGGCGGTTTAGAAAAGCGGTGTACTAGCGGTGATCTGCGAGCGAAATCGATTCCGCGGCGCAGCGGCGATCCCTTATCACCTCCGAGGCGAAACTCCCTCCAGGCTGGGTACCACCAGTTTCGGGAGGGTGATTGGCCATCGGAGCCCTACGTCATAGAACCGACGTCACCGTTTTCACGTGACGCCCCGGCGGGGTCGTTACATGGTTTCAACTGTTTTGTTTATAGCAGGGATCTTTCTTTTGTGAGAGCGTCGTCGTTCGACTTTGTTTATGCGACCGGTCGACCGTGGCTGTGTTGTTGCTAACAATTAGCGAACTTTCGGAAAGTAACGAAAGATCCATGCTATAACGTGCCGCGAGTTATTCCCTTAACGCGAAATTATTTAGGCGATTATTTTATAGAAAGCGTGACATGCGCTGACATGCAACCGAATTATCACGATCTCACACATTCCCGCCCGCCTCGTCATATGGTGACGAAACGAGACGGTGCGCTCGCTGAGGCGATCGCAGTCGCGGCACGAAGTATCGATTAGCGATCGATTACTGATGATCGCAATCCCGGCGCGAGTGCGAGCGGCCATGTTGCGAGGTGCGCGGCTGCGCATTGTCATAACACGCGAGAATCTCGAGCGAGAAACATATTTCGCACGATATGTTTCTATGTATGTTTTTCGGTATATACATGGTGCCGTGAAGTGATGTGACGCGAGTGTGTGTTAAGTTAAGGCGGAAGGCCGAAATCACCGATTAAGTGAAGTGCACGGAGTGCATTGGCGGAAGGCCGACATCACCGATTAAGTGAAGTGCACGGAGTGCATTGGCGGAAGGCCGTCAGAGACAATTACGCGAAGTGACAATAATAACCGACGGACATAAGTAGCGCGAACCGCGAAAACTAACGCAACGGATGGTTTTGGCTCACGCATCCGCAACGGTGGTGGTGGAGCCAGCGGCCCCGGGAAGCAGCACAAGTTTGACGAGTGGCCGGACGAATTCGGAGGCGGCCGTGCGAACGGTCACTACGCGGACGACGCCGTCGTCTCCAGGATGCAGCTTGATGATCCTTGCGAGGGGCCATCGATTCGGCGGAGCGATCTCGGACCGCATCAAGCAGAGTGAGCCGACATCCGGGGTGGTCTCAGCAGATAGCCACTTTGGTCGGGAAGCGAGATGCTGGATGCATTCGCGCGACCACCGTTGCCAAAAATGATCGCGCATCTTTTGCACCAGCTGCCATCGAGTTAAGGTGTTGTCCGACCTCTCTCCCAGTGACGGCTCAGGAGCTGCCAGCAAGGGAGCCCCGATAAGGAAGTGCCCCGGGGTCAGTGCCGTGACGTCGTCTGGGTCATCGGACAAGGCCTGAAGCGGCCGAGAATTCAGACAGGCCTCAACCTGAGCGAGGAAAGTGGCCATTTCCTCGAAGGTGAGGGTCGTTTCGCCGATGACTCGCCTCAGGTGGAACTTGGTGGATTTCACCGCCGCCTCCAGAGTCCGCCGAAATGCGGTGCGGCTGGTGGATTGAAATGCCACCGGATTCCGTGGGTGGAGACGTCGTGAGCGATGCGCCGGCCGTCGGATGACGACGCGCGTAAGAGGTCCTGCAGTGCCCGGTCAGCCCCGATGAAGTTGGTGCCACAGTCGGAATAGATGTCCGTGCAGAGTCCCCGGCGGGCCGTGAAACGACGGAGGGCGGCCAAGAATGCCTCCGTCGTGTAATCGGAGACTACTTCGAGGTGCACGGCTTTGGAGACGAGGCACACAAAGACGGCGATGAAAGCCTTGTGCGCTCGATGTCCTCGCCCTTTGGTCGTGCGTATGAGAATCGGGCCGGCATAATCCACGCCGGTCCGCTGGAAGGGCCGCGACGGGATGACCCGGGCCCGTGGAAGGCTGCCCATCGGTGGTTGCGGAGGCGCGGCTCGCCATCGGGTGCAAATTACGCATCGATGCAACAGCTGTTTCACCACGGCTCTGCCTCGTGGAATCCAGTGGCGGAGGCGGAGAGTGCCGAGCGTGAGTTGCACTCCGCCGTGGAGGGTTCGTCGGTGGCAGGACTCCATGAGCAGACGAGTGAGCCAGGAAGACGTTGGAGCGATCAATGGGTGTCGCGCGTCATGTGGAAGCAGTGCGTGCTTGAGTCGCCCTCCGACTCGGAGCACGCCGTTGTCGTCGAGGAAGGGACTCAGCTTGGCGAGTGGACTGCGATGCGACACAGTGCGGCCGTTCCTGACGGCCTTGATCTCCTCCGGGTAGTGAAGTGATTGCACCACCCGTTGCCAACGGAACAGTGCCGTGTCGAGTTCTTCCGGAGTGAGCGTTCTCGCCCGATCGTCCGGACGGGGATCGTCGGTGCGGGAGGTGGTGCGTCGCCATCGCAGACACCACGCCGTGACGCGTAGAAGCCGGTGTAGCGAAGAGAATCGAAGGAGAGTGTCGGGCTCCGTTTCGATCCTCCCGACGGCGGACACGACGGCCTTCCGCTCAGGCATCTCCGCGTCGGGAAACTCGTCGTTCTCGTCGGGCCACCGGGTTCGGTCCTCCCGCAGCCACGCCGGGCCCGTCCACCACAACGGATGGCCGATCAGTTCGCCGGGCGCAATCCCTCGGGAAGCGCAGTCGGCCGGGTTGTCGCGTCCGGGAACGTGCCGCCACCGAGCCTCGGGAAGAGTCCGCTGAATGAGCGACACCCGGTTGGCCACGAACGTCTTCCAACGGGATGCGTGGCCCTTGATCCAGTGAAGTGTCACTCGGGCGTCGGACCAGAGGAAGATCGGTGCTGCGGGCAAATGTAAAGTGTCGCGAGCGTGTCGCGTTAATTTAGTGAGCAGTGCGGCCGCGGACAATTCGAGTCGAGCGAGGGACACCTGCTGAATCGGAGCAACCTTGCTCTTGGCCACGAGCAAGTGCAGCGTGGTGGAGCCGCCTCTCGTGACGCGGAGGTAGACGGCAGCGGCGTAACCTCGCTCGGAAGCGTCGGCGAAGCCATGGATCTCGACCTGAGACTCCGTAGCTCCGCAGTTGAGCCAGCGGCTCACGCGAAGACCCTCGAGAAGCGGGAGCTCCCCCAGGAAGCGCGCCCAAAGCTGAGCGTCCGCCGGCGGAAGGGGGGAGTCCCATTCCAGTCGCTTCAACCAAGCGGACTGGATAAAAATCTTGGCTCTGATCACGACGGGGGTGAGCCATCCGAGCGGATCAACAATCGCGCGGTCTCCGAGAGGACACGCCTCTTCGTGAATTCGGTGATCGCGCGCGTACGAATCGCGAAGGAAAATTCGTCGTCCGTTGGGTGCCATCGGAGGCCGAGAGTGGAGTGAGTGTCGTTCTCCCACACGTGCAGTGCGCGTTGAAGGCGATGTTCCCGCGGGATGCCGACGAGAATGTCCTCGGAGTTCGCGGCCCACTTACGTAACGGAAACCCGCCCGCCGTGCAGAGCTCGCGTAGTTCGGTTTGCACCGCGATCGCGTCGTCGATTGTGTCCTCTCCGGTTACGACATCGTCCACGTATCTGTCCTCCTCGAGGGCGATCGC
Source organism: Temnothorax nylanderi (assembly GCF_030848795.1). Classification (NCBI taxonomy): domain Eukaryota; kingdom Metazoa; phylum Arthropoda; class Insecta; order Hymenoptera; family Formicidae; genus Temnothorax; species Temnothorax nylanderi. The sequence continues at coordinate 256,569 of NW_027249313.1, read as the reverse complement.
GCCGCGCGGATACCGAGACCTTTCGTCCGCGGCGAGTTGCAAGAGCGTTCGAATCGCGACCCACGGCGAGCACTTGAGGCCGTACGTGACCGTCGTCAGGCGGAGAACGCGCACGAGCAAGTCGACGGCACTTCTCCACAGGATCCGTTGGTGGTCGCGATCTTCCGGGTGGACCGAGATCTGACGATACATCTTCTCGATGTCGGTGATCATCACGTAGCGGTGCCGACGCCAACGCAAGAGCACGTCAGCGAGTGCCGGCAAGAGGTTAGCGCCTGCGAAGAGGTGGTCGTTCAGCGATTCGCCGGAGCTGGTGCGTTGTGAGCCGTTGAACACCACTCGAAGTTTGGTGGTGGTGCTGGCCTCCTTCAACACTCCGTGGTGCGGCAGGTAGCACGCTCCGCGAGGTAGGTTCTCGTCAGACGGAGCAACGGCTTCCATGTGCCCGAGGTCTTCGTACTCCCGCATGAACGCGTGGTAGAGCTCTCCGAACCGGGGATCTCGGGCGCACTTGCGTTCCATGGCGGTGAGCAGGCGCTCCGCGGGCTTGCGGGTCTCGACGAGATTCTTCGGCGGCGAGGCGAACGGCAGTCGGACGACGTACCGGCCAGAGGGGGTGCGCTCGTGGGTGCGCACAAAGTGTTGCTCGCACTCCTCTTCTTCGGGAGTGAGCGTGACGGAAGCGGGAGGTTCGCTCTCCTGCTCCCAGAAGCGGCGTACCAGCTCGGCCAAGTCACGGTCGGCGGTGCCTTGGAATGAGCTGAGGTGACCAACGAGGGAGGTCGCACCGCAGCCCCCTGACAAGATCCATCCCAGGATGGTCTTCTGAGCTATTGGCGTTTGCGGTTCGCCTCGGCGGAGACCATCCTCCAGGATGGTCGAGCAAACTTCAGCGCCCAACAGCAACTCGACGGGGTCGTTGGCGGTGAAGCGCGGATCGGCCAACGGGAGTCCTTGAAGATGAGGCCACGTGGTGCTGCACTTGTTCGTGGAGCCTTGGTAGAGCGAGAGACGCGGAAGCACGAACGCGACGGCGGTGAACGAGTCCCCGGTGGTCCTCGACGTGACGTTCAGTGACACCTTGCCCCGAGTGGACCCCGAGTGTGAGCCGCCGATGCCGAAGATAGACACTCGCGTGCGCGATCGCGGCAGGCGTAGCCGCTGCACTAAGGACTTCCGACACGATCGACACTTCGGAGCCCTGGTCTATGAGGGCCCGAACCTCATGGGGATCTCCGTGCCGGTCGGCAATGGTCACGCGCGCGGTCGCGAGGAGAATCGCCTTACGGTCTTCGGTCTTTCCGGCGGCGGAAAGCGCGCTGACTTCCGCGGCAGGTTTCGGCGTGGAAACGTACGCGTCGTGCAACATCGAGTGGTGACGCAAGTTGCATGTGAAGCAGTTTCGCGTAGACTGACACTTCACCACCAGATGATTGCCGAGACAGTTGTAGCAGAGTTTATTGGTCTCGACCACAGTCTTCCTCTCACTGGCTGTCTTGGCCTTGAAGTCGGGGCACCCCATGAGCGAGTGCTTCCCCTTGCATAGCGGGCACTGAGAAGGCTCGGAACGCTTCGCGACGTGGGTTTTCGCGGACCGTGACGGTTCACTCGCGGGTTTGGTAGTGTTCTTCGGATTCGCGGCGTTTAACGTGAGAATCCGTTTGGAGATGAAGCTCATCAGCGTATCGTGGGACGGCGGTTCGAAGGAATCTCCCGAGGAGGATTCCCATTCCAGACGCGTTCGCGAGTCGAACAGTTCGATGACGAGGTGGTTGAAAAGGTCCATGCCGTGCGACGCTATGGGCCTCCCAATGCTCTCTTGAGCATTCACGGCGGACGTGGCGGCGTTATGGACGCGGCTGAGCTCGTCGGCGGTAGCGGCTTTCATCTTCGCCACGGCGGTAAACGTGGCGAAGTTGGAGCGTATCAGCTCCCTCTTGTTCTCGTAATGCTGGCAGAGTAGCGCCCACGCGCGATCGTAATTTTCGCCCGTAATGGTTAACGATCTTATTAATTTTTCAGCCGGCCCTTTGAGACACGAGCGGAGGTAGTGCAGCCGTTCGACTGGCGGAATCGCCGGCTTGTCGCCGATGACCGACCGAAAGAGATCGCGGAAAGATGGCCAGTCCTCGTAGGCGCCCGAAAATTGCGGCAAGTTGATACGGGGCAGCGAGACGCGAGGCGCGTGTTCGCCCCCCTGATCTGACGCCGTGACGGACGCGGAAGCCGACGCGGCCTTGAAGAGCTTCGCCTGTTCGGACAGGATGCTACGCTGGAGCACGTAAGCGCTCTCGGCTTGGTCGAGTAAGTCTAATTTTGCGTACTCACTCTCAGCGTAGCGGTCCTTGTAGCAGGCCCGAACAAGGTCATGCTGGCTCTCGAACTTCGCCCAGTGGTCGTCGAGGAGGCGAATGCGAGTCTCGACGGCAGAGAGGGTGATATTCGCCTGACCCATCTTCTTCAGGTTTTCGACTGCGTTGGAGATGCGTACGAAGAGTTCGTGTTGGCTGTTCAGCATGGCGCTATGGTCAAGACTCATGGTGTCCTTCTGTTTTAGGCACTCCCGATCGCGGTTGCCGGCGATGATCCGGCTCGAAGGACCAGAATGTTCGGGGGCACGCGTTAGCGCGGGATGGCGCGAGGTAAAGACAACCACAAGAGAAGACACAGCAAGTACAGAGAAAATAGCGTTTATAATGTTAAATATGTACAGTTAACACAGGTTACTTTTAGGCAAGTGCCGTGAGCGCGCACAGAGTTGAGCACGGCGAGAGCAGCGAGAAGCGGTTCAGCAAGCGAGTGCGAAACGGCGGCGGTATAGCAAGGCGGTTTAGAAAAGCGGTGTAAATTATTTGTTTGGTTTGTTAACAAGCAAAATATTTTCTAGTAGATACTGGTAATGTGATCAAAATATTTTTTTAATATACTCACAATATACCAAGAAATATTCTCAGTATATACTGAGTAAGCTTTTAGGGCAGACATTAGAACATCCTCAGTACGTTCTCAAAATATCATAGACGTATTTCGAATATCAACAGGATATACACAATCTACGTTTGTGATATACTGAGAACATTCTCAGGATCTACCTGTGCTGTGTGGGTATAGAGATATAACCTATAATAACGCATTTATGTTCTAACCCCTTGAACTCCTTTGAAAATATATATTTAAAGAATAATTCCCAAAACTTACAAAATTATTACAGCAAAGTACATAGTATTACAATAAAATATTACTTTTTAAAAATATGGAATTGAATATGCCCAGTAAGCAAGAAACATTAAATTAACGTTTAGAAATATTGACTTTATGTGTATTTTTTAAACGTTTTTTAATAATATTATACACATATTTGAAAAATATTATTTCGTAATATGATTTTTCTGAATGTTGTTAAAATATTTTAAAAACGTTACACAGAAAATATTTTTCAAATGTTACTCTGACATTTATTTCAGATCAATGCAATAGTTCAAAATTCCTTGTAATTTGGACTTAGAAATAACGTTGGTAGCATGGTAGAAAGAAAACAAGGTATGCTGTTGCGCATCCTTTCTAATAACCAATGAGTGCGTAGGGCCAAGCTGAAGACATATTGGTTTATTGGCCAATAGAATTAAGACCGCAGTTTTTTAAATGAGAATTAAGTTCTTTTTCTGTTCTGCATATAATGCAATTTTATTTCATGTAATAATTAATTTTAAGTAAAAAATGTTAAAATTATATATAAAGAAATATTAAAATAAATGTAAAAGAAGCATGAATTGAACAATATAATAGATGTATGAGGAAAAAGTAAATAATTTTCTGAAGTTTTAAAAATATTGTGGATATAAGATAGGTTTATTTAAATACAGCAATTTCAATAAATGTAATAAATATTTTATTTTAATAACACGAGAAGTTGTGTTCAATAAGTTTATTATTGAATAGTATACAAGAAATTGATATGTGAAAATGAACATATGTGGCACGCTGATATTACAGATTTCAATACATGAATTTTGAAACTTTTTTGTATAAACGTTTTTTTTTACATCAGACACTAATTTCTTATTAATTTCTCGCAATCTTATGTACGTTCTTGTACGAACAAGACATAGCATTACTTCTTCAGGTATACCATACTCTTCTGGCATTTTTTCCATTGTTAATTTAGTTACAGTCTTAAAAATCCAAATACTTTTAGATAAGCCAGAAGTTCCGTGAAATTCTTCAAAAATCTTGTTCATAATTAACGCTGCTTCAATGAAATAATCAGAGGGATAAATCAAATGACCATCTGATACTGTTAAAACCCAATCAAGGCTTATGCGGTGAAAATTCAACATTTTTCGTATAGTCTCCTAAGAAACTATATTGCATACGTAACCTATAAGCTACGTAACCTGCTATATAGGTAACAGCTTCACGTTCAATAATATCTTCAACTTCAATTATTCTCTATTGATCTTAAGGAAAATCATCTACAGTAAAGATAAAAATAAAGTTTCAATAATGCAATAAATTTCTTTTGAAGATTGCATAAAACATGTTTCTGCTTTATTTTCTATTGAAGTGTCGATCAAATTGGTCTCGGACTCACTAAAACTGTTTTTGCTGTTAAAAAAAAGATATTGTAAATAGAATTTATTGCAATCTTCACATATTATAATAAGAAAACATTTTATTTAATACAATAATACACACCTGCTGTTTTCACTAACATTTATTATGTTGTGTTGATTTTGCACTTCCTTTAGCACTTCTCCATCCTTCAATAGTGGCAAATTTTCTGTTGGAATTGCATGATCATGAAGTCTTCGTAATTTCTTAGGCGAGTAATTTTCGCAGTTTGCTAAATAAGTACGCTGGCTTTGGTTTGTAACAGCTTGGTGTAAAGTGGACAGAGCATATGCGAGCTACAAAAATTAATTTCAATAAAGTATTAAAAATATATGCCTCAATATTATAATTTATAGGACTTCCGTTTCTGGTGTGATACTGGGTAATACGTGGCGGTTAGACGGGTGCTTTCGGCAGTGTGCGAGAGGGTAAGAGAAGTCTGGTGGAGCTGGAGGTGTGCGTGTGAGAGGCAGAGAGTGGAGGAGCGAGTGTATGTGAGGAAGTGGAGGGAGGTCGCGAAGGAGAAGAATAGAGGAGAAAAGGGCCTGGAAAGCGGGCGCGAGAGCGGGTCGGGCAGGGAGTACGCGAAACGCTAAGAGGGGAGAGCGTCGAGCGGAGAGCGGCCGCGGGCAAGGAGTGCGTGAAGTATAGACGGCGCGCAGGCTGGTGAGGGAGATGGGCCAGGGATATGAACGATAGCGATAGTAGAGGGGCGACTCGACGGGGGAACAGAGACGCGGGAGGCAGCGAGAGGCAGGGAATAGAGCGTAACATAGATAGAGGGAGAAGTGAGACGAAAAGCAGGTAGAGAGGAGCGGAGAGAAGGAAGGCGGGTTGGAGGGAATGAAAAGAGCTATAAATAAGGTAAAGGTAAAGGAAAAAGTGAGAAGGGGAAGCACGGGAAATTTAGAGGATTTGTGGAAAAGGAAGAGAGAGGATTTGGAAAAAAGTGTGGAGGAAGAGAAAGATAACGTGTTTAAGAGGAGCAACAAGACGGTAAGGTCGCATAAAATGGAATCGGAGATAGGGGTGAAGGAACTGAGGGAGATAATCGGAGAAATGAGAGAGGAATTCAGGTCCATGAGGGAAGAACTAAGGCCTTCAAGGAGCAGGGCAGAAGGATGAGTGAGGAAATTGAGGAACTGAGAAGAGAGTTCAGGGATCAGGAGAAGAGATGGAGAGAAGAGAGGGAAGAGGTAAAAAGGCAGAAGGAGAAAGTGGAGGAAAGGTTAAAAAGATTGGAGGAGAAAATAGAAGAGAGAAAGGAGGAGAAAAAGGAGGAGGAAGGGAATGGAAGAGGGGAGGTGATGGAGAAAATGAGAGAGCTGGAAAGAAGGCTGGAAAGGAAGGAGAAGGAGGAGAGAAGAAGAAATATAGTGATAAGGGGGTTGGAGGTAAGAGAAGGTAGGAGGAGAGAAGAAGCAGAAAAGTTATTGGAGGGAATAGGAGCCAAAGTGAAGGCGATAGAGGTGAAGAGAATAGGGGGGGATGCAGAAAAAGGAAGGGAAATGGTGTTGCTGAAGCTGGAGAATGAAGAGCAAAAGTGGGAGGTGATGGAGAAAAAGAGGAGCCTGATGGGCAGAAAGGAGAGAATCACGGAGGATTTGACATGGGAGGAAAGGAGGGTGAATTGGAAACTGAGAGAGATAGCGAGAAGAGAGAAGAGAGAGGGAAGGAGGGCGTGGATCAAAGCAGGGAGAATAAGAGTAGAAAACATATGGTGGAGATGGGATGTGGAAGAGGGAGTGTTAAAGGATGAAAAGGGAAATAGAAGGAAGGAGAGCGGGGGAGAGATTGAAGAGGGGAGAGAGGAGGTTAGAGGGAGAGAAATAAGAGCGGCAACGGGGGAATAGGAAGTGAGGAGGATAGAGGGGAGGAGGTGGAGAATAGCAAAACGGAAGTCGGAAGAGGCGAGGACGGGGGGAGTAGGAAGAATTGGAGGATGGTGTTCTGGAATGTAGCAGGCTTGGAAAATAAAGATAAGGACTTTTGGGAGGGGCTGAAGAAAGAAGATGTGGTAGTCTTGATAGAGACATGGATAGGAGAAAAGGGATGGGAAAGAATAAGGGGAAGGTTACCAAAAGGGTATGAATGGGGAGTGCAAATGGCGAAGAGGAAGAATAAAAAAGGGAGAGCGATAGGGGAGAAAAGGGATAAAAGAGAAGGGAACGGAGATAGAAATTGATAGGGAGGGGATGATAGAGGGTAAGGTAAGGATAGGGGAGGAGAACTGGAGTATTATAGGAGTATATGCAAAAAAGGAGGGAATGGAAGAGACCTTACAGGAGTTGGGACACAAAATGGAAGGAAAAGAAGAAGGAAGGTTTATGATAATTGGAGGAGATTTCAACGCGAGGACTGGACAGGAAGGGGGGAGTACAGAGGAAGAGGAGGGGGAAGAGCAGAGGGAGGGGGGAAGAAAATCGAAGGATAAGAAGATGGATAGAGAGGGGAGGATGCTGGTAAATTGCTTAGAGGAGAGAGAGGATGGGAAATATTTTTAATGGGAATGTGAGAGGAGACGAGGAGGGGGAATTTACTTTCACGGGAGGAAGAGGAGATACGGTGATTGATTATGTAATAGGGGATGGAGAAGTAAGAGAGAAGATCGAGAGCATGACGGTGGGGGATAGAGTGGACTCAGACCACCATCCCTTGGAAATGGTTTTAAAAAGGGGGAACGAAGAGTGTATGATAAGTGAAGGTTCGAATTGTTTTTGAATAAGGAAGATGAAAGAACAGTACATAGAAATGCTTCTTAAATTCAATGTTATAATCATGAATAACTTTAGCCAAAAATGTGTTGATACATTGCGCAATAGCAGCAGAAATAAACGTGTTATAAAGTATTAAATACAGTTAATAATCATAGCATAAAATACATCATTCATAAGATTCAATGAGCAGTAGTAATGGAACACATAATCAGATAAATATAAACGCTCAATATAATCGCTGTAGGAATTCGATGATGATTTAAACTGAGTAAAGGTCAAGCATTGGTATGTGAATCTTCTTCTTAATATGAATATTGCTATCTTCAAACGGGAGAGATACTTCAAGGTTATAGAGAACCTAAATACCTTGCTCAATATAAACATAAAGACAATTCAGAATGTCAAATCGAAGGACCGTGTTATTTAATTAAATCACCATTGATTCCTGTTCTAAGGAACTAAAGAAATAAATATGTTTTATAGCAGTATAAAGTTGCATTAACATAGATACACACAACATGCATTTATACGAATTATACTAAATTCAGAATCCCTCGAGTTAAGGATTAATATCTTTGGTTCGAATAATACGGTAATGTGAAGAATATTCGTAATGAGATAGAACGCGACGCTGAGAAGAATACATATACGAGAATAATATCTAAGATAAACGCAAATACAAATAATATTCGGAAGAAAACACAAACGCTATTAATATTAAGATTGAACGCAAAAGTTAGTAATCTTTTATTACTATAAAGATATTTGAGCAGATTATCGCAAGTTTCTGTAAAATATATTCTTAAATCAGTTAAAATAATTAAGCAATTATTCTCAAAAAAACATAAAGAAGTATGAATTTACTTGATAAGGAATCTTTTACTTTTAAATTATATCCTTTGGAATCATGCGCATAAATGTAATATGATATTCTTGCACAATAGTGCCTCATCGAGACGTCTCTGAGAATGCTGTAATCATGAAGATGATTACAGACTACTCGTGTATGAATATACGAATCTGTCAGTATTGAAAAAAGGTATCTTACCTCAGGAATATCGAGCCGAATTGTTCCGAAGGAACAGTAAAGAGATCAGGCATTTGATCCTAATGGCCGCTCTCCTCGTTACGAACCACGTTGCGCATTTCGCAAACGCGGTGGCCATCCACTCGGCGAATGCCGCTCAATTATAGTTTTCGGCTATCGAATAGGTCGTTCCTCTCAAGATTATTACCAGGAACCTCCTTTTCGGTATAGATTTCCTACGAACGGGAGGATGCTCGGAATACCGAGTCTCGCTGTTATCGAAAGATCTACTTCCTTCGCGATGATTCTAGATATGGCCATGGTGTTAGAAGACAGGTGTAACAGTTTCGAGGATGCGCAGTCGTCATTTTCTTTGACCAATCAGAACTTTATCCAAGATGCCAAAAGCAATATGGCTCCTTCAATATTATTGTGAAGTATATTATAGTTAAAGGTTATATTGTGTTTAGATATTAGATATTATATTTTTGCGGAGAAGCTATGCCAACGTGCTGTCGTCGTCATTCACAGTCCTCGTCATCATTGTCTTCCCGTTGACTTTTGTAATTTTCACTTCGTTTCAAGATACATAACCGACCTCCAGACGTACGCGGCGGTTTATTTTACCGAAAATGTACAAAATGTAAAATAAAAACATGTTCTGGAAAAATTGCATTCCTTTATTTATAATTGTTTTAATATAATATCACTCCTACACTTTCTTTTATATTACAATCAATTACACGTCTCTACAACTTAGAACGGTGCTCATAGTTCAATCTTAGATTTCAGATTACAGAAAAGCTTATCTTAAGATGCTGCAAAGGCTATTTTATTATAGCATTTTATAATAAACTTAAGACGATTTTAAATATAACATTGTGTCAGGAATATTGTTCTTACAGTTTGCAATACGAGTAATTATTTCTGTATACTTCCTTATTAATAACGTTTTCTAATTCCTTATTTGCAATATTTATTCTTTATTTACTTATTAATGTAGAAATTGTTTTTTTATCATTAGTATATTATGTATTATATTTTTTTAATTAATTTGTGAGGTTTCGTATTATATTTACAAATTTTTTATTTTTGTTTGCATTTTTGTCACAAACTGTAACTAATGCTGCATTTAAATGTGGCGCCACATTTTGGATAAACATTTGATTGGCTGTCGTATTCTCCGGCCGCCATTATGCGCAATGTTACACCTGTCTTCTAACACCATGGATATGGCGTATCTACGCCTCGTAACATGCTCACTAGTCGAGCTTCAGACGAAGAATGACGACGTGCTCGTCGCCGGAAGGGCGTTAACGACGAAAGCGCCAAGCAGTGACGCGCATGCGTGATATCAGAACTATCGCGATGACACCGGCACTGCTGCCATGGCTATAGTGTGTTTACGGGAGGTCGATAAAGCAGCGTACTCAATTATTGATTTTACTCGTCTACAGTACCGTTCTGTTTTACCCTAGGAAGCTCTGAACATTCTTACTTCTAATTCAAATAAATGCTAGATTCTAAACAAGGAGGAAGACAGAGGAAGAGGGTGGAAGAAAAGAAAAAGGGGAGTGTGGAACGAGGAAGGAGTAAAGGTGTTCATAGAAAAAATAGGGGAAGTAGAGGAAAAAGAGGAAGAGTTAAATAAGGAATGGGATGAAATGGAAACAAGAATAGTAGAGGCGATAAAAGAGGTGGAAGAGGAGCTGAAGGGAAGTAAGAAGGAGAAGAGGGGGTGGTGGGACAAAGATTGCAGAGAAGCGAAGAAAGAGACGAAAAGAAAATTGAGGGAATGGAGGAAGGGAAGAGAAGAAGGCAGCGTTTACAAGAAAAAAAGAAAGGGGTTTAAGGAGATATGTAAGAGGAAGAAGGAAGAAGAGAATCGGAGATGGGAGAGAAAAGCAGAGGAAGCAAAGAGTGAATCGGAGGTTTGGGAGATAGTAAATAGGGAGAGAAGAAAGAGGAGGGGAATTGAGGAGGGGATTGAGGAGGAAGAATGGAAAGAGCACTTTATGAAGTTGTTAGGAGGAGTAGAGGGGAGGGTGAGGATGTAAATGGGGACGGAAGGGGGAGGGAGGAAAAGGAAGGAGAGGAGGAAGAGGAGGTAAGCTTAGAAGAAATGAGGAGGGTAATGAGGAAGTTAAAGGACGGAAAAGCAATGGGAAGGGATGGAATACCAAGCGAAGCATGAAAGCGCGGGGGGAAGGAGTTGGAGAATTGGGCATGGAGATTTATCAACAGGGTGTGGAAGGGAGGAGTTTGGCCGGAAAATTGGAAAGAGGGAATAATCGCGCCAATTGTAAAGAAAGGGGAAGGAAAAAGGGTGGAGGAGTACAGAGGGGTGACAATAATGTCGTCGTTATATAAGGTGTACACGGCCATACTGGCGGAGAGGTTGAGAGAGGAGCTAGAGGGGCAGAGAATAGTGCCACAAAACCAGAGAGGTTTCAGAAGGGGAATGGGAACTATTGATAATATCTATGTGTTGAACCACTTGGTGAATAGAAGGTTGGGGAAGAAAGGGGGTAAATTGATTGCATGTTTTGTGGATCTCAAGGCGGCGTTTGACTCGGTAGACAGAGGGGTACTAGTAAAAGCAATGAGGGAAAGGGGAAGAAGGGAAGGGCTGGTGAGAAGGACGGAGGAGATTCTGAGGGAGACGAGAAGTAGGGTAAGGGTAGGAAACGAAATAGGAGAAGCGTTCTGGATCGGGAGGGGGGTAAGACAGGGGTGCCCGTTGAGCCCGTTATTGTTCAACGTGTTATTAGCGGATATGGAGGAAGAGATGGGCAGAGTCAAATGGGGAGGGATAATGCTAGGAGGTAAGAGGGTGTATACATTGGCGTATGCGGATGATGTAGTGCTAATTGCAGAGGACGAGGATCAAATGAGGAGCATGTTAGAAAGATTGGAAGGGTACCTACGTAGGAAGAGACTGGAGCTGAATGTGGAGAAAACAAAAATAATGAGGTTTAAGAAAGGAGGAGGGAGGGACTGTAAGAGAAGATGGAGATGGGAAGGAAAAGAAATAGGAGAGGTAAGGGAGTTTCGATATTTAGGTTACGTGTTTCAAAGGAATGGAGGTCAGGAAGCGCAGGTAAGGGAAAGGATCAAAAAGGCAGCCGCGGTGATGGGGAAGGTTTGGGGGATAGGGAAGAGAAAATTTGGGAAAGACTGGGGAAAATACTGTGGTTGTTTGACAGACTGGTGTGGACGGTTATGGGTTATGGAGCGGAAATATAGGGATGGAGAGGGAGGGAAGGAATGGAAAGGTTGGAGGAAAGGTATATCAGATGGGTTTTGGGAGTAGATGGAAGGACACCGTGGTATCTGGTTAGGGAAGAGCTGCAAAGGGAGAAGCTAAGAGGGAGGGCGGGGATGAGGGCATGGAGATTTGAGAAGAAACTAGAGGAGGGAAAAGGTAGTGAGCTAGCGAGGCTATGTTGGGAAGAGTTGAAGGGAAGGGAGAAGGAAGGGAGAGCAGGATCTAGCTGGGAACGGGAGAGAGAAGGGTTCTTTGAAGACAGAGGAGTGGGGTTAAAAGAGCTGGAAAGGTTGAGAGAAGAGGAGACGAGTGGCACCGCAAGCTATTTGGAGGAGATAAGGAGACACAAAGGAAAGAGAGATGGGAGAAGATCGAGAATTCGGAATATAATAGGTGGTACAAGGTAATAAAAGGAGAGAGTATTCCGGGGTATCTAAAGAAGGGATGGGGAGAGAGCAGATGGAGAAGGGTGGCGAGGTTTAGGCTAGGGAGTGAGATGAGAGAGAGCAGGTACTGGGAAGGGGAAGAGAAGAAGAAATGTAGGATGTGCGAATATAGGGAAGAAACGTGGGAGCATGTATGGGAGGAAGGCAGAAGATGGAAAGCAGGAGGAGGAAGTTGGCAGGAAGCAGTGGAATGGGTATTGGATGAGGAGGGGGTAGGAGAGGAATGGATGATGGAAATAGAGGGGGAAAGAAGGGAAATGGAGGGGGAGAAAACGGAGGGTAGAGAGGAGAAAGAAAGGAGATTAGAAAGACAAATTAAGCCGAAACACGTTCACTTCTGACGTATGTATATACATAAAGTATATCTATATATATTCAATATGGCGCTTGCTTGGCCGTCGCCATGTCTGCGCAGAACATGCTCAATTTCAACCCCTCTAACGAGCACACCTTGTTTTCTTTTCACCATGGTTGGTAGTATATTAATTTTCGGTTGTTATAATGTTATTGTTTTATATTGTACGCAATGCTCATCGCGACAGCCATGATGTACATGATTATCCTACATACGATGCGTGAGTGCGTACACACATGTGTGGATCGAGCAGTGCGGAGTGCTCTTTATTTACAGCATATTTATATATTAGTAACCCACACAGCACATTATATCATTCGTATATACTGAATTAATACTCAATATACTATAGATGTACAAGATATACTGATAATATCTCTATAATATATTTTGCAGTATATTATTTTACTGATATTTTAAGAATATTCGAAATTTATCAGTAATATTCGGTCTATTTATCGAATATTTTCAGGATATGCTAAATTTATCAGAATAGTATATTATTTTACTGATATTTTAACAATATTCGAAATTTATCACGCGGGCGGCAGCGCGAGCTCGCGCGGCAGGAGAGTTCGGCTCGCGCCCGCTACGCGGCGCATCGCCAGTATTCTTTCGCGTAATTAAGATTCAACATCGACTCCTATATCTAGGGCAGCTCGGCAGGGTTTCTCCAGCGTTCTCAAGTTCGCCAGTCAGGACGTGCTCACCAGCAGGGCCTCTGACATAACCCTTTTTGTTTACGAAGTGTGCTCCTCATCCGGGGCCTTCGTTTATATCTGCTTTGCAGGGCATTAAACTTTCTTCGGTAAGAGTCGACAAAGAGCAAAATTCAAAAATTTGTTTGCATTAACGCAACAAAATTATTTGTTTGGTTTGTTAACAAGCAAAATATTTTCTAGTAGATACTGGTAATGTGATCAAAATATTTTTTTAATATACTCACAATATACCAAGAAATATTCTCAGTATATACTGAGTAAGTTTTTAGGGCAGACATTAGAACATCCTCAGTACGTTCTCAAAATATCATAGACGTATTTCGAATATCAACAGGATATACACAATCTACGTTTGTGATATACTGAGAACATTCTCAGGATCTACCTGTGCTGTGTGGGAAGTAACTATTATATTCTAAAAGTTGTATATTAATGATAAGAACTCAATTAACCATACGTGCTATGAATAGTAGCTGGTGATGCAGGATTCATTTTCCGATTTACAAGAGAGATTTACAGAAGAAAGGAAATATCAAATCTATCTACGTTCTATAATAGACTTGTCTTTGGACATATCAAAAATATCATCAAGGTTCGTCAATGCTATTATTTCGATGGTACCAAACAACTTTCTATAAAATAACCTCAAAATTTGGCGAAATATGTAAACGATAACGTATAAAAACGATTTGAAAAAATTGACCCTGGCTAAGATAAACATTAGTGAACAATATATCATAAGGAAAACGTTGTACAAGATATTAAGATTGGAGAACATCTTTCCTTAACTTCTATTGACAGTTTTCTTACTTTTGAGGAAATGCTAAAAAATGACCAAGAAGCTTTTATGCAAGTCGTAAGTAAAGCTGCTTATTATTATTAAGTTATGTATATATTAAATTATAACCTTTCTCTTGTCTAAACTATATTAAATTCTTCTTGTTTTATAGGCTTTTAGACAACAATCCCTTGTAATACAGAGAAAGACTTAGAACATTCTATAATGGAATGGTTTAGATTTGCAAACACCCGTAAACAAACAAAAAATTTTAAAGGTAAAAAAGTAACATAATGTATTTTGATACACAGAATGAACCACTGAAGATGTTACTAATATTTTTGAAATTGAACGAGAAATTCTTATTTTCCGGTAACTGTTTGGTAAAGATCCGGAAAGATTTATAATCCGTTTAGAAGGAAAGAATAAGAGTTTAGAGAAAAATAGTAAAAGAAGTAGGTAAGCTATGGGCGCTCTAACCAAGGGGCAATGAGGGGGGGTGAGGGGCGGGGGGTATACCGCGGGAGAGGAGCGGGGGTGTACCGCGGGGGGGGGACCGCGTTTTCGGGCACCGCGGGGGAGGGGAAGGGGAGGGACCGCGTTTTCGGGCACCGCGGGGGAGGGGGAGGGGGGACCGCGTTTTCGGGCACCGCGGGGGAGGGGGGACCGCGTTTTCGGGCACTGCGGGAGAGGGGGAGGGGGGTACCGCGTTTCCGGCGCCGCGGGGGAGGGGTCCGCGGGGTGAGGGGACCCGCGTTCGCGTTTTCGGGCGCCGCGGGAGAGGGTTCCGCGGGGTGAGGGGACCCGCGTTCGCGTTTTCGGGCGCCGCGGGAGAGGGGTCCGCGGGGTGAGGGGACCCGCGTTCGCGTTTTCGCCGCGCCGCGGGGTGAGGGGCGACCGCGTTCGCGTTTTCGCCGCGCCGCGGGGAGGGGCGACCGCGTTTTCGCCGCGCCGCGGAGTCCGCGTGCAATGGCCGCGTCGGTCCGCGTGACGTCACACGGCACGCTCCCGCTCGCGTTATCTCCCCCTCGTAGATGTTCTCTCGCGCCCCCGTCCCCCGTTCGCGCGCGTCTTCACGGTCGCGCGCGATCCCTCTCCCCCGTTCGCGCGCGTCTTCTCGTTCTCTTTCCCTCGCGCGTTTTCGCTCGCGTCTTCTCGCTCCCGGCTCCCGGCTCCCGTTCGTGTTCTCGCTCACGATCGCGTATCTTTTCTTCGCCAACGATATTTAATCGTTTAGATCTTAATATTTAATTTTTAATATTACATTTAATTAAACGATAAACGAAGACAGCTTAATGACAGGGAACGGTAAATGAAAAGGAAAAATAATTAAAACTTTTTAAATCATATTATATGCATTTATTTATTATGTAGCGCATTATACACAATAGTATCGACAGCATACGCCAACAGTTCGCAATCTATTAGCGAATTTTTATCATAAACTTCATGCAAGATTCTAACTGCATTACATTTATCGGTGATACAATTTTGGCGTAAAATTGTTACAAATTGTTTACATTTTTCACTTACGCCATGAACATTTTGGCATAGTTGAAAATATACATTTTCGACGCAATGTTCTAGTTCGAACAGGAAGAGTACGGTTGACGGTTTCATGTACAAGCTGGTGTCGCACGATGTCAACTTTACAATATCTGCGTCACGTATTTTAACGAGCTCCAGATCTCGAAACGCTAGCGATGAAGGCGCCGGTGACTGCACGAGTCGCTGAATATCTGCACGTTTTTCGATGAATGTCACCCACGTTGCATGAGGCAGAATTATCCGATTGCCTCGGTTATCACCAATAAGTATATCCACAGAGGACATAGGTCCCGCGTTGATTCCAACATCCAAAAATTTATATGCTGTCGATGTCAAGGCAAATCTTCTTCCCAAAATACGAGGCGTGTAGCGGGGTTTATCAAAACTGAAAAAATACAATTATGTTTATAAAAGATTTTTTTTTTTGCACAAGCATATACGAAAATTTGCGGTACTTACTCATTGTGCTGTTTCTCGCACGTTTCATCCTGAATCGGAACGTAGTAGTTCGCACCGTAAGTGTTCATCGTAACTGGAGGCTGTTTGCGACGTACTCGAACCGTATCAAACTCTTGACTGCGCTCTAGAATCCTCGTAGACTATTTATACGTACAAAAATGCGAATCTTGCAAATAGCGCCAATGTACGGCTGCTGCTGCATGGTGACCACCACCACAATCCACATATATGTTAAATGAGATATCTTTGTCAAGAACATTCGTGATGAGAGATCATCTCATCGGGCAATAGCATCAAATATGATTTATTTTCAAGAGCATACGTGTCTCGCAATGATTTCATCGAACACGTGCAAAACTGCAAATTTTGCAATTTCGCATAAGTCAATTGCGCGATATTGTTTTCAAGAACATGTCGCGACGTGTCTGGCGATGATTTTATCGAACACGTGCAAAACTGCAAATTCTGCAATTTTACATAAGTCAATGGGGCGTTATTGTTTTCAAGAACATACATGTCTCGCGATGATTTCATCGAACACGTGCAAAACTGCAAATTTTGCAAATAGCGCCGATGTACGGCTGCTGCATTGATACAGATCAAATCACCGAAAGTCAATGGCGCGATATCGTTTTCATGAACATACGTGTCTCGCAATGATTTCATCGCACACGTGCAAAACTGCAAATTTTGCATTTTTTCGGAAGGCGCAAATGTACGGATACAGAGATGAAATTAGATATGATAAAAACAAACGATGCATCATTAGTAGAATATAAATTGATGAATCTGGGGGATACGCTCAATAGTCGAGGACTGGAAGTCGCGAGTGCAACAAATTGTGTCAGAAAGAGGAACATGGAGCAAGAGTTGTTGGACCAATCCACCCTTTTAAATTCGAGGGAAGACTTTGCCGCGTGGGAGCAACGATGCGACGAGTTTATCGAATCGTTGGAAGAACAAAGCCGAATTAAACGGCCACGATTATCGATCGGTCTCAAACAGTCGTTGGTCGCCTGTATCGCACGACTCGAAGGTCTGAAAGACTCGGTACGTCAACGTTTTGTGCATGTGGGTGCAGGATACAGTGCGAGTGAGACAGGACTCAGATGGCGCAAGATAGATACGGCTTTTGAAAGTCGTATACTGACCGGTGTGGTAATAAATTCCAAACACATCGACCCTCATCCATTTCTCAAAGATGCGAGAGACATTGTACTCATTCATGTGCGGAACGTCATGCAACGACATGACAATGTAAAAATAAACACAATGTTTGATGGTGAATTTGTTGCGGGTGACAAACGCGCAAATAAAAGTATCGCAACGAGAAACTATGAACTCTTTCGTGAGTCCGATCTGTGTGAGTGGTACAAGCGACACGTCATCGAGCCTACCCTAGCATCGCTGGAGGAATTCCAGGAACGTGATAGCGGATGGGCGTTGTCGCGTATACTTAATTTGACTGTTAACGTAAACAAATATAATCCATTGCACGCGGGGTGTTTTGTGGAAATACCGCGAGAAATTAAATTGAAGAGAGCGGTGATAAACGTGCGATCAATGGACAATGCATGTTTTGCATGGTCAGTGGTGGCTGCTCTGCATCCAGCCCAAAGACATGCAGATCTGGAATCGTCGTATCCTCATTACACGTCGGTGCTAAATCTTACAGACATTAAATTTCCAATGACGTTGGATCAAATTAAACGGTTTGAAAATCACAACGATATATTAATCAACGTCTTCAGCATCGAGAAAAAAAACAAGGAACTTGCGATCTTGCCAATACGGGTTACTGGTCGAAAGATGGACAGACATGTAAATCTGCTGTACGTGCAGGACGACAACGTAGGACATTTTGCATGGATCAAGAATCTGTCCCGCCTCGTGAGCTCGCAACTGAGCACGCACCATGGTCGGAAATACTTTTGCGATCGGTAAGTATACATCCTAATAAATAATAATTTTTACGTAAAAAAAATATATTTAAAAAAAAATTCTTTATTTACAGATGCTTGCACTACTTCGGCTCCAGCGAGAAATTAGAAGCCCACACCGTCGACTGTCAGGAGATGAACGACTGCGCGATCAAGTTACCGAGCGATAACGACAAGTGGTTGGCTTTCAAGAATCACGGCAGGAAGGAACGAGTTCCGTTTATCGTATACGCCGACCTTGAATGTACCCTGGAGAAGATGGAAGCGGATCCGGAAACGTCCAGGTACACATATCAACATCATCGCGTGTTTAGCATAGGGTACTACGTGCGCTGCTCATACGACGACTCGCTATCAATGTATCGGTTTCGTCGCGATAAGGATTGCGTCGCGTGGTTCGCCGAGGAGCTAAGACGTTTAGCTCACGACGTAAAGACAATCTTGTCCACTAATATACCCATGGCGAATTTCACGCGAGACGAGTGGGAAAAGTTCAACAGCGCAACGCACTGTCACGTGTGCGAAAAACCGTTCGAGCCAGACGACGTGCGAGTACGCGATCATTGTCATCTGACCGGTCAGTACAGAGGTCCCGCGCACTCAAACTGTAATCTGAACTACAAAGATTCGCATTGCATTCCCATAGTTTTTCATAATTTATCTGGCTACGACGCGCATTTTATTATAACTGAAATAGCAACAGCGTACGAAGGACATGTAGACTTGCTCCCAATCACAAAAGAGAAATACATTTCATTTACAAAAAACGTTAAAAGCACCGAAGATAAAGATAAGAAAACTTGCGTCAAATTGCGATTTATCGATTCGTACAAGTTTCTCACCGCTAGTCTCGACAAATTGGCATCTTATCTAAGCAAGGATAAACTGCGAATATTGCAACGCGAATTTTGTAAAATATCCGCAGAAAATTTTGATATGCTGACACGAAAAGGCGTATTTCCGTATGAGTACATTGACTGCGTCGAAAAGTTGGAGGACTCGTGTTTACCGCCGCGCGACTCGTTTTATAGTTCATTGACAGGTGACACCGTATCCGAGAGCGATTACGCGCACGCCGTCAACGTCTGGCAGCGGTTCTCCATTGGAACGCTCGGTGACTACAGCGATTTATATCTCAAAACCGATGTCTTGCTGTTGGCCGATAGGGTGAAAGACCCAATTACTGACAGTGTCCATATTACTGTCAATCAAAATTAAAATACTTTTTAAAATATGAAAACTATATCTTATATTATTTTATTAATTTTTAATAAAATCTTCAAGAAATCTGGTTATTATTATAACAATAAACTGAAACTAAAAGCCAATCCACTAATGAAAAAAAATACTTAAAGTCCGAGAAACTCATTTTTCTGCTGAGTTACGTCCATTTTTATTAGTAGAGTAGATGAAAGTAGCTGCAAAGATTATCGATTATAGGCAAAATTTGAATAGTAAGTCTCACGGTAACACATTTTTCTGATAAAATAATGTTGAAATTAAAGAAAAAAAAAATATATATGGAATAAATTATTAATTTTTATAATATAATTATTCATGTCAGTAATATGTTCACTTTTTCGTGTTTTTCCTAATACTGTCAACAGTATTATGGACATAAATCCTAATACTGTCAACAGTATTATGGACATAAATCATGAAATGAACATAATACTGGCAGCTTGGTGAATGACAGAATAACCTCTAAACTTCTATGTCGACTTTGTTTTGATGGATAAGAGCGTAAACACGGATCATCGGAATACCTATCATTCTCACATATTAGATACCTATTATTCTCTTAAAATTTGCTTGACACACCTGGTGAGGTTGTCATGTAAGTATACTTAGGTATATACTTAGGTGAAACGAATATTCCCTCCGTTGTGCAAACCTTCGGCCGGCAGCAGTCGGGAATAAAAAGTTTGGTTAGAAAAACTACCAGTAATGTGTTCATCTGGTTGCCAGAATTAGGAACATAAAATTTAGAGGTTACCAGTATTAGGTGCAATTGAGCTTGGTCATTATTATATTAATTAAAAATTAAGAATCAATTTTATTTAAACTTTCTAATTTTATTTATAAAGTTTATAATTGGAGCAATCCGAAAAAAATATTTTAAAAAGATAAAGTATCATTGCTTGTATATATTATATTAAATCAAATGTTACTGAATGCTTAATATGCCAGTAATTGGGTCTTTCACCCTATCTTTGAAAATTTTCGCGATAGCTGCGTCGCGAGTTATGGACTCGATCCGGCGTATTATTATACTCTACCAGGTTTTACGTGAGATGCTATGTTGAAGCATACACGTATCAATTTCGAATTGCTCACTGACATTGACATGGTCATGTTTATCGAACGCGGCATACGCGGCGGTTTGAGTCAATGTTCAAACAGATACGCGCTGGCCAACAACAAGTACATGCAGTCGTACGATCCATCGAAACCGTCGTCATATCTGATGTATTTTGACGTAAACAACTTATACGGCTGGGCAATGTGTCAACCATTGCCTTACGCAGATTTTCAATGGGTCGACGACGTAACCGATTTTAATGTTATGGATGTTGCGGTGGATTCCACGATAGGCTACATTCTCGAAGTCGACTTGGAGTATCCGCAACATCTTCACGACGCGCACACTGACCTACCATTCTGTCCGACGCGCGATAAACCACCCGGTAAGCGACAGGACAAGCTCCTCGCAACATTATACGATAAGAAACGTTATGTCATACATTATCGCAACCTGCAGCAGTGCACTCGTCACGGTCTCCGTGTAGCAAAGATTCACCGCATATTGAAATTCGCGCAATCTCCATGGCTTCGCGATTATATAGAACTTAATACGAAATTTAGAACATTGGCCAATAATGATTTCGAGAAAAATTTATACAAATTGATGAACAATGCTGTGTTTGGCAAAACCATGGAGAATGTGCGCAATCACGTTGACGTGCGACTCGTGACTCATTGGGAGGGTAGATACGGCGCGGAGGCATTGATCGCGAAACCAAATTTTCATAGCCGAAGCGTCTTTTCGGAGAATTTAGTAGCAATAGAAATGCGAAAACTCGAGGTGAAGTTCGACAAACCAATCTACGTGGGTATGTGCATCCTCGATATATCCAAGACATGTTTGTACGAATTTCATCACGAGTACATGTTACCGTTGTATCGCGACAAGTGTAAAGTCACGTACACCGATACTGACAGTCTCATTTATCACATCGAGTGCGAAGATGTGTATGACACCATGAAGCGCCACATTATTAGATTTGATACTAGCGATTACGTGGTCGATAATGCGTACGGTATCCCATTCGCCAATAAAAAAGTTCCGGGCTTAATGAAAGACGAAAATAACGGTGCGATAATGACCGAATTCGTCGGGCTTAGAGCAAAGATGTATGCCTTGCGAGTAGACGGTAAGAAAGATACGAAAAAAGCTAAAGGTGTTAAGAGTAACGTCGTAGCCAGGTCGATAATGTTCGACGATTACACGCGGTGTCTGCGCGATGAAATTGAAATGACGCGACAGCAGACCTGCATAAGATCCAAACAGCACGAGGTATACACCGTGTCCGAAACGAAAATAGCTCTAAGTCCGTACGATGATAAACGATACATTATACCCGGTTCTACCGAGACGCTGCCATGGGGGCATTATAAAATATCATTGTAAAATACAATTGTAAATACATTTAGATATGTATGAAAATAAATGACTCATTTGTATGTATAATATGTTTTTATATTGTAATAAATTTTTACAATACATTATTCTTGTGTATCCATGAATTGTGTGAATTATCAAATCCTAACCACTTTACATAAACCTCATCCCCCCTTTTGCGCAAAACTTTTTCAACGAGATACACGTCGGGATTGGCAACGCGATGTAACTCGTATTCGTAGAAGCCGCCGGCGACGGGTTTTCCGCAGGAATCTTCCAACAGGTACGTCACGGGATTAGTTTTCTGCACTTTGATGATTCTAAACACCTCTGTGGTCCAATTTGGCGTGTATCCTTTCTCGAAGATTGTCTTGAATTTACTCACGCGTACCGAGTCGCCCACTTTGAATCGCGCGGGAGCAGCGATCTTTACGTGGCTGTACACCGTTGTTAGGAGCTTGTCGGCGATCGCGGGGGTAACATCGATGGGTCGCATGCCGATAGTTCGATGCTTTCGCGCGTTGTAATCCGATACGAGACCCGGCAGCAAGCCGATCCATTTGTAATTTCCGTTGAGCGTAAACATTTTCCAATATCGTTCTTGAGCGTGCGATTGAATCGTTCGACGACCGATGCCTTCATTACGGAATAGGTCGAATAGTGATTGATATTATGTTTCTTCAAGAGTTTCTGCACGTTTGCGTTGTAAAATTCTTTGCCCTTGTCAGTCTGCAGATTTTTCGGACATCTTCCGCCGTCTCGAATTATTTTCGCTATCGCCGTAGTAACCTCGGTTCCGCTCTTGGCCTTGAGCGGTACGGCCCATGCGTGCTTGCTCAGCACGTCGATAACGGTGAGTATGTAGTAGTAGCCTCTGTTGAATCGCGTGTATGGACGCATCTCGACCACATCCGCCTGCCACAGGTCATCGTATCCGCGCACTATGACGCGTCTTCGCGAAAAATTTCTTCTCGCAGGAGCGTGTAGTTCTTCCACCAGCCTCCGTTTCTCAGTTGATTGCTTCTTACTAGCCATGACGCTGACGCGCAACTGATGCAGCGATCAGATGTACGTTCTTATCTATTCGCGATGATTCGCAATTACATCTTGAATCATCTTTTGAAGTTCGTTTAGGGTAATTTGCACGTTATTCTGGAATGCGGCCATCTTTCTCTCGATTTCATCCTGCTGATCTTTCAAAATTTGCACGCTCTGCTGCACGTAACGTTTATTGGCTGCATCGCCATCATCTACAGGCGGCGCTATCCGTCGAATCTTGCGCGATTTCGCGTCAAAGTCGGTGGCGACCATGCAAAGAGCGTTATCGCGCACGTAATTTCTGATTAATCCGCTCCATTGATAGTACGGTTCCGCACCGCCTCTTCCGAGCGATATACCAAACTTGTTGATCGGTATTTCGATGTTGATTGAACGACTCGCCGACGCGCGGTTTAATTTATAATAAGTCCAGCCTCGCGAAGTTCCTCGATAATCGACAGGATCTCGTTATCGTGACCGGTGTGACCCGCTAGGCGCGAAGCTTCGAGCAATCGGAGACGATCTACAAGCTCGTTGGGATCGTCCCAATGAACATAGTCGATCTTGTTGTCGTTTAATGTCATGGCACGCGGTATACCTTTTCCAGCTTTTTTACCCGAAATCGACGATGCAATTATATGGTCGATCTTGTTGCCGTTTAATGTCATGGCATGCGGTATACCTTTTCCAGCTTTTTTACCCGAAATCAACGGTGCGATTATTTGTGTGTACTTGTATCCCCTGTTGCCATTTATTCGAGCGTGAGCATCATAATTGCGTTTATGAGCACTCGTCGTCAACAGAATGCTCTTGTATGTTTGCATATCGTCCTCCGTGTAGATATCGTCATTGGGAAATTTCTTAAAGATCAACTCGTAAAGACCGCGTGTGCCAGCGTATCGTATGCCGTCGATAATTATGTTGTCCGCGTTGTTCACGTCAAAACGTTTATTACCGAGCATCATTCCATCGTTGCTGAAATAAACGCCGTATACGGTGTCTATACCGCTTTCTTGATCGCCGCTCAGAACTGCCCCGACGTACTTTTGGCCCAATAGACCAAAGTGATCTCGCAACGTTTCTCGACCTTCAGATGTTTGCAACTGCTGTCGAACGGACGTCACGAGTGAGTCATCCGTGGTTTCGAAAACATCTTCGTTTGCGAGTGATTCGAGCATTGTGGGTTGCACGGAAGGCGCGGAGGTTATCGGTGGTTCATTCAATGGACCTGTCGATCGTTTCGATTTATGCGGTTGTAAAATTTTGGTTATTTCGCTCAAATTAGATGGCACATTTATCGATCGTTTCAACGTAACCGGAGTTGAAGCCATTACAGAGTCGTTAAACGAGGCGTTTGGTCGTTTTCGTTTGAACTTTGGCTCTTCGTCTTCCCACGCCGTTTCATTCTCAATCTTTGACACGTCAGATTCTTTGCCAACGGTGTTTTCGGCAATCTGCCTTAGAGGCTCGATGATGGGCTTAAAGTGTCTCTCCAACGCGATATCTTCCTCCATTTTACCGGTTTTCAAGGCGTGATACTTTTTGCGAATCGAATCGCTCGTTTTCGCAATTTGATTTGCTATCCTCTCGCGCTCTCTAATCTCCTCGCCGCTGTCCATGTCGCGATAACGTTGTTCAATCGGCGCGTCGACAACAACTAACCACGTTTCGGTATCGCAAAGTCGTTAAATCCTTTTCTGTATCGACCATTCGAAATCGCGCTGTCCTTGTCTATCACCACGAATCCATACTTTTGTTGCCAACATGTATGACACAATTTACTGAAATCATCGTATGACATATCTGTGTTTACGTGATCGTTGAATATGTGTTTCAGATTGGTACCATCCTGTTTAAACAGAATCAATAAATTTGCGTTGTCGCGTATAAGATGCTTCGGTATCTTTGCATACGTCTGACAAAGATAGAAGGAGTCAACGTTCGCGTGCCGGCCCATTGCAAAGTATTCTCTTATCGTATCCTGCTTGTCGCATGCCACGTCATCAAAGATAAAAATAGAATTCGGGAGCGCATCGCTCGGTGGAATGACGTCACTGTTATTCGAGAACGTAAAGTAGCCAATTTCTTCTATCGGTGTTAGTATATTCTCCAAATATCGGTATTTCGACTGTTGCAACGATTTCGAGTACACATACACGTTCTCGAAACGTACACCGTGCGGACTTTCCAGCAAGCTTATCAAGACGTTTGTCTTGCCGCAATTCGACGGACCGCAGATGATACCACGTATAGAAATCGGTAGCATGTCTCCATGTTTGCGTACCTCTTTCGTTAACTGTATCCTATCGTCAAAGTTTGTCACTTTGATCGTCCGCGATTGTCGTACGAACCGCATTTTACCTCCCCTCCACAACGAATGAAAAACAGTATCGAGAAAGCTGGCCTATTTATAGAGGCGCGTAGAGCTGAGATGCTCAGTCTTTAAAATGTTTTTGCTCGTGTCGGATAACAGCGATATTTACAATTTAACCGCCGAGCAGTTAAAGTATATACCAAAGGTCATTCTACTACGGCAGTTTTATAATCATATAGATTATTTGTGGGATAAGCTTCCCGAACATATCAAGGCAGATTCGGAGGTTTAGCAATACCGTCGCTGTTTAATACATTATAATTTGCCGTGTCAGCAAACGCACATCGACGGTCCGCCGCCGTTGATAAAAAACTGCGGCGAATGTCGCCGAAGATAGGTCGAGGTCTGTTGAATCGCGCGATAAACGCGCTTCCGATCGAATTACACATTCCCGGCTATCAATTTTGCGGTCCGGGAACTCATTTAGAAACACGATTGGCAAGAAGTGATCGGGGTATTAATCCATTGGACGCAGCGTGTCGCGAGCACGACATAGCCTACTCGCGTAGCAGCGATCTCGCAGAACGACACGTGGCAGACAATATACTTGCCGCGAAAGCGCGAAAACGTGTCACCGCGAACGATTCGACTCTCGGAGAGAGAGCTGCAGCTACAACCGTCTGGGCGGCCATGAAGGCTAAAACGAAACTCGGTATGGGTTTGAAAACGAAGAAAAAGAAGAAGAACAAGCGAATACTTCCGATAGCGAAACGCGGCGGTATCCTACCGATCCTGCCGTTATTAGGGGTTCTCGGTTCGTTGGTCGGCGGAGCGGCGGGAGTCGCAAAGGCCGTGAACGATAACAAAGCCGCGCGGCGTCAGCTGGAAGAGATGCAACGTCACAATCGCGCCATGGAAGGTCACGGACTTTATCTCGCTCCATACAAACGCGGACGGGGAGTCTCAAGAAAAAAAAAAACGTCGAAGAGACGCTAAAAATTCCCCAGGGCGTAACTACCAACGTACAACTGCAACAATTGGCAAAACGTATGCGCATTCCATATTTTCGAGGTATTTTCATGCGCGACTCGTTACCGATCGGCGGTGTACGTCGAAACGAGAGCGGTATCGTGAATTTGGATAATACTGAGGGACCGGGTACTCACTGGGTGGCGTACGCGAAGAGGGAAGATCGTGCCATATATTTCGACAGTTTTGGCAATCTTCGACCACCGAGAGAATTGGCGCAGTATCTAAAGAACAATGTAATAGAGTACAATCGCACGCCATATCAGCGATACGATCAGAGCAATTGTGGACAACTGTGTCTGCGTTTTCTACAGTCGGCTGACAATCAATTTAAAGACCGGCGTTACGCTGTTTAATCTCAGTATTCATTCAAACATGTCACTGACATTTACGCTCACCGGCAAGAGCAGCATCCTCGCGGTAAGCTACTTTCCCGCCGTGGATTTGAGCGATGGCGATTACGAGCTCGGTCTGACAGATTTTGAAACCTATCACACGATACCGAATGTAAATTCGTCGAACAATAAATTCTACTATGACGACGACAAGGAGATTACCATACCCGAAGGATCGTACGAATTGCGTGATATAGACATGTATCTGAAACGCGCTCTTTTATGGAATCAATCCAATAATGTCTCGATAAACGAAGATGAATCGCACCCATTGATTATTATTCGGGCTAATAACAATACGATGAAGAGCGAGATCAAGTGCGCTTATCGGATAAATTTCGCCAAACCGAACAACATTGGATCGCTGCTGAGATTTTCAGCGAATCGCGTGCTGGAGTCGCGACAATGGCACGAATCGGATGTTCCGATAAATATCATCAACGTAAACATCATTCGCATAGAGTGTAACGTGACCGCGGGTGCGTACAGCAACGACAAGTACGTGCACACGATACACGAGTTTTCACCGAGTGTGCCTCCAGGATATAAGATATCGGAAACGCCGGCACAGATCATTTACCTTCCGATCATCGTACGGAGCATTTCGGACTTGACGCTTCGCGTCGTGGATCAGGACGGCCGATTGATTGATTTTCGTGGAGAGGAGATCACCGTTAGACTGCATGTACGAAGACGACAGCGATAACGTGAGATGCTCGTACTGAACGAAGCTGAGCAGGTGCAACAGACGAGAAACAAAATTAGAGAGACAATCCGATCGCCAAAGAAGAAACTCACGGCGTCGAACGTTGAATTTCTGAAATCATTGGGTTTCGTCGTACGAAATGGCTAATATCTTAAACATTGGAGGTGAACCGATCTTTGACGACAGCGTCGTCAAGATTGAGACACACACGTACAATCCGTACGCCAACACAACGTTTGGACATAACGATGAGATAAGAATACCCATACAACAACAGGATTTATACACGTTGCCGTGCGAGAGCTTTCTCTACGTTGAAGGAAGATTGACGATAAAGAAAAGGAATGACG
This sequence comes from Temnothorax nylanderi, assembly GCF_030848795.1. NCBI lineage: Eukaryota > Metazoa > Arthropoda > Insecta > Hymenoptera > Formicidae > Temnothorax > Temnothorax nylanderi. The sequence goes on along the minus strand of NW_027249313.1, from coordinate 229,184 downwards.
AGTTTCAGGCAACGCTTGCGAATAATTGTGCAGCGTTCATGTTCGATGAGATTCGATACGAGCTCAACGGTGTGGAGATTGATCGCAACAGAAACGTTGGAATAACCAGTACCATCAAGAACTATGTATCGCTATCGTATAATGATTCTCAACTCATGCGGAATGCTGGATGGGACGTTTCATCGAGCATACCGGAAGGATACTTCAACTTTTGCGTACCGCTCAAGAGGTTGCTGGGCTTTTGCGAGGATTACAAACGCGTGGTTGTTAACGCTCGTCACGAATTAATTTTGATACGAGCGCGCAGCGACAACAATTGCATTGTGGGAAATCCGGCGACGGAGCCGGAAATTGAATTGTTTAAAGTACAGTGGCGAATGCCTCACGTCACATTAAACGAGATCAATAAGCTATCCATGCTACGGGCCTTGGAAAGCGGGCGATATCTTAGTGTTAGTTTCCGTTCGTGGGATCTGTACGAGTACCCCATGTTGCAGAGCACGACCAAGCATTCGTGGGCCGTCAAAACGGCGACTCAGCTGGAGAAGCCGCGATACGTTATCTTTGCGCTGCAGACCGGGCGCAAGAATATCATGTCTCAAAATGTTAGCGTATTCGATGACTGTAACTTGACCGACGTGAAACTTTATCTAAACTCTGAATTTTATCCGTACGACGACTTGAATCTGGATTTTGGCAAAAATCGATACGCCGTCCTTTTCGATATGTATGCGCGTTTTCGTAAAGCTTATTACGGATACGATTCCAGTGATACGCTTTGCAGCTTGTATACATTCCTGATGGAAGGACCTTTTGTTGTCATCGATTGCTCGCGACAAAACGAATCTGTCAAGAGCGCCACCGTGGATGTGCGAATAGAATTTGACTGCAAAGAGAATGTACCGGCAAATACTACCGCCTATTGTCTCATTTTGCATGATCGCGTAATCGAATACTGTCCATTGTCGAACGTAGTGCGCAAAATCATGTAAATTGCAATATCAGCGGGTATTGCGATATAAGATACACTGATGTACCGCGATAAGATACAGATTGCTCCGTCGTTTCGTCATGATCGTACCAACGTTTGTCGATCTGCAAGGCTTCACCGTTGGGATGAAATTTGTCGTAAAGGAGGTGGCGGTTCTGAGAAACGGGACAGTTTTGGCGCATTACATTTTTACATGTCCCATGCCATGGAGTCTCCTCACGAAACCCGACAAATCATGCGCTTCTTGGTTGATTGCAAATCACCATGGACTACGATGGGAGGATGGAAACGTGCCATACAGCATGGCGAAACATTTAATTATATCGGCCGTGCTTGGAGAGGGCGACGAGACGTCGACTCTTGTGTATGTCAAGGGATGCCAGAACCGAGAATGGCTGGTGGATCTACTTGAGAATAAAGCTAGAAAAAATCTAAACATTGAGACTTTGGATGCCGATTACGAAGATATCGAATCTTTAAATAATCTAGATGTTACTAATACTATAAGATGTGAAAAACATGTTAAGAATTGCGCATTACAAAATGTATTAAAAATATGTAACTGGTGGTCGCGACACCAGAAAAAATTATGATTTTTTTAAAATAAACTATATATGTATATATAAAATGTTTTATTTCCTTTTCCCACATAGTTTGTAACATAATATAGATGTTTTAGTTGTTTAAAAGCTATTCAAAAGCTGTTTTAGCTGTTCAAAAGCTGTTTTTAAAGCTGTTTTAGTTGTTTATAGTTGTTTTTAGTTGTTTTTAGTTGTTTCTAAAGATGTTTTTAGTTGTTTGATAGTTGTTTGATAGATGTTTTTTAAAGCTGTTTTAGTTGTTTTTAGTTGTTTTTAGTTGTTTGATAGCTGTTTTTAAAGCTGTTTTAGTTGTTTTTAGTTGTTTGATAGCTGTTTGATAGTTGTTTTTAGTTGTTTTTAGTTGTTTCTAAAGATGTTTTTAGTTGTTTGATAGCTGTTTTTAGTTGTTTTTAGTTGTTTCTAAAGATGTTTTTAGTTGTTTGATAGCTGTTTTTAGTTGTTGTTTTATAGCTGTTTTAAAGAAGTTTGATAGCGGTTCAATAGCAGTTATACAGATAAACCATTGAAAGTTAATGGCGCGATATCGTTTTCATGAACATACGTGTCTCGCGGTGACTTCATCGCACACGTGCAAAACTGTACATCGTAGATTTTTCGCAAGGCGCATCCGTACGGATGCTGAGATCATTGTGAAATTAGATATGTTAAACAAACGATGTGACAATAGTGGGATATAGAAGGATGAATTTGAGGGTATGCTCAGTAGTCGTGGACCGAAAGTCGCGAGTACAGCACATGACGCGATATGAGCGACGAGTACATAAAATTGTGCAAACCGGTGCTCAATTCTAAATTCAGGATCGTGAAAATCAGCGAACCGCGCATGAGAAATTGTAGCAGATTGAACTTGTGGAACGTCGACGTAGCGCGATATTTGATCCGTCGCGAATTGGGAATCGCCGATCTTCGATCGAACCGGGAGTTTCTCAACAGCGAATTTGATTGGAAAAGAAACTTCGGATATTTTCCAAAGTTTATATTTTAGCGCGTGAGTGGAACAGAGTGTATATAAAATGGATTTCGAAGAATTGCAGTTTGAAGGAGAAGAAATAATGGAAGTTGAAGCAAACGATGAAGAAATGGAAGTGCCTGAAGAAATAGAAGTGAATGAAGAGGAAGGAATGGAAGTTGATGATGATGCTATATTGTCAGACGATTCATGTTATGATAGTGAAATGGCTGATGAGGATATTCCGGATGAAATTTTCAGAGTGTTGAATCAAGCTGAAATTAATGCGTTAAATCCTCTGACAAAGATGTGCTGCACATACTGTTATTTCACTCCAGGACAGGTGAAGTTTTGTGCGTCATGCATTGTGAGAATCAGTGGATTATTCTCAATGCTGTACGTTTATCGTAAACATGACTCCAGGCCTTATATACTAATGGACGGTCTCTTCTGTTCGTCATGTGGAGACCCATTATATTTAATTTCACCATGTAATCTGTGTCCTATGTGTGTTTTTGTGTAAATTTTAACTGCTTTGAAATAGTATTTTTTTAACTATTTTAAGTGTATATATTATTGTCTAAAATTAAGAGACTATGGCCTATACTGCTAAGAGACTCTACTGCTAACAATAACTGTAACATATATAGACAATACAAAACGTATTCATCAATATTGTGTCACACAGTGCGGGATGTGACTGACTCACGAGCCGGGGGTTTCTGATTCAAATCCAGCGGTGGTAAGCAAATTTTCTATGTATAATATAAATTTATTTACGCGGCGAAAACGCGAACGCGGTCGCCCCTCACCCCGCGGCGCGGCGAAAACGCGAACGCGGGTCCCCTCACCCCGCGGACCCCTCTCCCGCGGCGCCCGAAAACGCGAACGCGGGTCCCCTCACCCCGCGGACCCCTCCCCCGCGGCGCCGGAAACGCGGTACCCCCCTCCCCCTCCCCCGCGGTGCCCGAAAACGCGGTCCCCCCTCCCCCTCCCCCGCGGTGCCCGAAAACGCGGTCCCCCCTCCCCCTCCCCCGCGGTGCCCGAAAACGCGGTCCCTCCCCTCCCCCCCCCCCGCGGTGCCCGAAAACGCGGTTCCCCCCCCCCGGCGGTACACCCCCCCTCCTCTCCCGCGGTATACCCCCCGCCCCTCACCCCCCCTCATTGCCCCTTGGTTAGAGCGCCCATAGCTTACCTACTAAAAGAGTTATATTGAACTAGAGCACCTGTATCGCATTGCCTAAAGAAGAGTTAGAAGATACCTTAATTTCCCTTATCCGAAGGCTGACTTCAAAAACTTCCTCTCCTAGGATCAATACTTTCTGAGATAATTGGCAGAGATATTTCGCAGAGATAATTGGCACACGAAATAAAACTCATAATAATCCAGCGAAAGCACGCTAATCAATTTGAATCAATTCTGTTTTGAGATAATATTTTTATCTTTATTCTTAAATTTGATATTATCACCTTTTATATAATAAATGCACATTATAGGAGGTACACTAATTTATAACAAATAATGTGTTTATTTCAGAACATAAAATGTGGTTATTGCGGCGAAATATTAGCTGTCGTCATACAAGAAGAAATATTTCGCCACAACTGTTTTAAACATTATAATGAAAAGATACATGCTGTATCCATCGATGATGACTTTGTTGTAACCATTGGTAAGTTTTGCAACAATAATACTTGTAGATTTCCAGCAATGCACATAGTCGGCACTGTGTAATATATTTTTTAACAGAGTGCTTCACAATTCCTACACATCTCGAAAAGTGAATTTTGCCGTGTTTGATTGTGCGAGCCTAAAGAGCACATAACAATAAGAGTTCATTATCTGTGTTTTAAAGTGTCCGATGAGGGCGTCACATTGTGTTATCTTGCTGGAAAGCACCTATTATGTTATACATAGGTTTAAAATGTTACATTTAATCTACAACTAATTGTATTTTAATAAGTTCCAAACAGCAATGAAATAAGATCGAAGGACACTGGCGATGAACATCAGTCTTCAACAGATCACCGCGATGAGATGCTAATCAACATAGTCCAAACAAAGCCAGCACTATGGAATTTCCAAATTCCACTTAGCGAACGGACAAAGGCGAAAAAAAGCACTGTGGAAGGAGGTTGAAAATATGTTAGGAGGTTTGTATAAATATTTACAAGATATTACAGAAGTTATAAAGTTTAAGCTACAATTTATTTTTAACCTGGATGCATAATGAAAAACATAGGTGTTCAGAATATAGCATAAATTCAAATTAAGAGTAAGGACAGACAGAGCTTTCGGGGATAAAACAGTTAGTTGATGTTGAAGAGTCGAATCAACAAGTCCGTGAGCTACTTTATCGACCTCCTGTAAACACACTATCAACATAGCGGCGCTGCTAATACCATCTAGATTAATTTCGAGCTGCGCATGCGTTTCACTGCGTGGCGCTATCATAGGTAACTACTCGACGCGCGACGCGTGCGTCTTCACTTCCGTTCCATCGCTCGAGGAGTGAGCACGTATCGATGCTTAACTACGCAGCTCTCGAATATTCTAGAAGGAAGTGGATAGTATGATCTATTCTAAGATCTTCAACCCGAGAATCCGACTTTATAAGGATAATCCGTATCGTGAATTGGGATCACGATAATAACTAGAAGAGGAACTATCAGTTCTTCAGTCTAATTTTAAACGAGCGGCATTTATCGCCGAGTGGATGGCCATGTACCGCGGTGTAAAAGATACACGCAATTCGTACAAAGGAGAGCGGCCATTGGAATCCAATGCGGATTCATCTCACGTTTCCTTCGAAACGTTTGTCTTTCAGACGATCTGAGGTAAGGCATCTTAGCCTATACATGGCATTGCTGTATTTTCAATATTTTCATACACGAGATCTGTAATCAATTTCTTGATTACAGTAAATTCAGAGACGTCTCGACGAGGCACGAAAGTGTAAGAGTTTAACATTCGTATCATGCGCATGATGCTAAAGGATGAAATTATCCTTTCTTTTAATTAAAATAGAATGAGTTAAGATGATTGACGGAATGCAATTCCTACCGGTGGATTATTCATTATCAAGTAAATTCACACTATTTGTTCTACGTCTTGAAAATTGTTTCTGACAAGGGAACCTCGCGAAGTGGAAAATTCTGATTTTAATATAACTTTCCACACGTGTAGGGGGAGTAAAAAGATGAATTTAGATATTTTTTATAGCTGCCCAAAAACGGTTTAAAAAAATTTTTTTTTTAATTTTTAATCAAAATTTTGTTTAAAAAATTATTTTTAAAAAATATTATTAATGTTGTCGAATAGAAGAGATTTTACTGTAAAACTTTTATAAGAAACATTTTTTGATATCTCAAATATTTTTCGAGATATATCGAGAAAAGCAAAAAACCGCTCTACTATGAGCAATGGTTTCACCCCTTAAAACCGTTTTTGGGCAGCTATAAAAAATATCTAAATTCATCTTTTTACTCCCCCTACATGTGTGGAAAGTTATATTAAAATCAGAATTTTCCACTTCGCGAGGTTCCCTTGTGAGTGATTTTTTAACTGATAAAGGAATATCTTTTATGAAGATTCGAATAATCTTCACTAACATCTTTATACAAAGATTATATTACAAACGTTTATAATGCCCTCTCGATTTTTACGAGCGTTTTGCGTTTAATTCTTAATATTTACATGCGTTTAATTCTTGAAAGTTTAGCGTAGCGTTTCATTATCAATAATACTTGCGTCGTATTTTATTCTTACTTGCGTTTACCTTTCATTCGGAAAATTATTAGAGTGATTACTAATGCCTCAACAAAGAGAAAGGCTATTTATGTTTTATCTTATATCGAATCAATGATGACTTAATTTTCTTGCGTTCTATTAAGCTTCAACTAGAACTATCATACCTGTTTTCCTTATGAATTTTACATTGAGAACATTATTCAGGTATTCACTCTGCCAGACTTGTTTCTTTGATTTTAAAAGCTTAATACTGATTCTGAAAAGGGGATTCATACCACCACAACAAACTTTCCTTATAATTAATTCATCATTGAATTCCAACTGCGATTATTTTGAGAAATGAATTTAACTATTTATATTTTCATTGTCATGTCTTTATTGAATTATATTATTTGTACATTTTATATGATGATTATTTAATGTGTTTCACACTGTTGAAATATCTGTTTCTGCTGCAATGGCGCAATGTATTAACAAACTTTTGACTGAAGTCTATTCCGGATTATAACATCGAATTTCTGAGACGATTCTATGTACTGTTCTTTCATTTCCTTCATTCAAATAAAATTCGAACTCAGAAAGCAGGTTTATTAACTATAATTATGATATAATCTGATTTCATTTCACTAATTTAATAAACCCTATTATTGCAGCAAATATACATAGTGACTCTTTGATGTCATCGGAACTACGAGACGAACTTAAAAATGTTCTAAATACTCCCGTTCCACAAAAAGATGCCATTGATTATTTTGTAGCATGTGTATCAGACGGGATGCGGAAGCTATCACGTAAAAAATCTCGTCATCTACAAATAGCAATTCTGCAGCTTCTTGCAGAGGCAGAGGAAGAGGAAGCCAAAGAACATAATTTTTTATTTAATTTTATACAATATATAATAATTATAATTAGTAATTTATATCCGTTTATTTCAATAATGAATGTTATTTGAATGTTCTTTTTGTTTTAGTTTATAAAAATTCAATATTGAATGTTATTTAAATGTCTTTTGTTTTAGTTTATAAAAAATTCAGTATTGAATGTTATTTGAATGGTTTTTTGTTTTAGTTTATAAAAAATTCAATATTAAATACTCAAATTTTTGTTGTTTTAGTTTATCATAAATTTTAACACATTTTTATATTTCTTTGTATGTATATACACTTGTAGGTATATATACATATTAAAAATTATGTTTTAAACAAGATTACAAAAAACTGTCGACGTATACTACATTAAAGTGTAATTGATAAATAAATAGTACAAACTTTATTATTCTGTTTAAAATACATATTTTATTTTTTCATGAAATATATAGTCTATATAGTATACTTTTTTTATATGGAACGAATAATAAAGAAACATTTATTTTGTACTTTTTGGTTTTTAAAAATTATTCTGCAAAACCTTCTCCCATTGCCATGGAACCGCACCAGTGGTTTCAAAAAATGTTGCAAAATCATCTCTTATTTGAGCACTACTCTTCGTCGTCCTACTCTTCGTCAATTGGGAAAATTCCATTTGTCTTGAAATTCATCGGCTATTCTTCGCCAGTTGTCTTCTGTTGGTTTTACAAATAGTAAATACCATATCTTTTAGTGTATCCCATATTACTTCGCATGTCTCTGACACTATTTTTGACGCTGTATTGTGTCCTACACGAAATGCGTATGATACGGATACCATGCTATCCCCTGAAGTTAGATATCGCAAGCAGATTTGAAGGCGAGTGCGAGCAGAAATAGGCTCCCGAATAACAAATTGTTTCTCTATATGTGGTGAAACAATCTGCAACAATTTTTCGCACATTTCTGGTGTCAGTCGAGAAAAATTGAAAAATTTTTCTCTGTCTTCGAAAACCATTTCTTGCACCAGATTGTTGCTAGCCCCTGTGCGAATCGTCTTTCAGCATTAAGGGGTTATACCCAGTCAGGAGGCCGAAAAAAAGCGAATTTTTGAAAATTTTTTTTGAAAAATCATAAGCATATATTTGTACAGAAGTTTTGTATTTAAAACAGTAACATTTGAAGAACATTCAGTAATTTTTTCGTGTAAAAATATTCATTTATAAGGAAGTTACAGCCGGTGTCCGGGAAGCACTTTTTGAAAAGTACTTTTGCGGTGAGCACTGCCGTTCGGAACCAGGTTATCTAAAATCAAAAAACCAAAAAGATTTCGTTAGTATATTAGTTTATCTAGTGGTTAATCGATGAAATTTCCGAAATATTAAGTTAAAACAAAATGGCGGGTGTTTAAAGTTAGAGTCTTGTATTTTGCGAAAAAAACCGGACATTTTTCGTTCATCAAAACGAAAGTATACATAGGAAAAAAAAATCCTTCGATTAAACACTAGATTTTTATATCTAAAAAAAGCACAAAAAAGATTTCAGAAAGATTGATGCAGTAGTTTTTGAGATATCTTGCTCACCGACTTTGAAAACGTAGTTTCGAGAAAAACGCGTTTAAAGTTTCAAAAGCTGATTACACGTAATTAAAACATTTATTTTTTAACTTACACAGAGTCATCTATTCCAGGCCCATACAGAAAGCCTTCAGCTGTAGCTGCTGCCTCTAAAACGTCAATCTGCTTTGCCTACGAAGCATTCTTCCCTCCCGGGTGTTCTCTTGCGCTCTCTTGTTGGAAATGTTTATGCGTTCCGCATCTTCTTTCTCCGCAAATTCATGGGCGTTTCGGCCGATACTCACTCCTATGGAGTACATACATCATCGATAGTAGTGCACTTGTACCTCGCTTTTTCCATGTCCCATCGCCCGAAATAGTCAATTCAGATGTTTCTTGAACGTTTTTTTCTTTACAAGTCTCAGCTATTTCTTCTTTAACGGCACTCCTAAAAAGCTTTTCCGAAATCGTTTTGACACAACCGTGCATGTGCTTAACAATCATATCGTACGTACTCTGTTGAAGAAACGCTGGCATATCCATTAATCCACAAAATTTTTGACAACCTTTTAGTCCTAATCCTAGCACCCTCATCACAAATATAAACCGTCTGTTTATTTCATATGAATGTGCAATGAAGGGGCTCGAAGGAATAAACTGAGGCGCGCACTTGTCGCAGAGCAATGCAATTTTGAAACCAAGGCCGCGTGCGTTCGCAGTTTGAAATTTTATGTTTCCATCACACTTTCTGCACTTTACAAACGTTGAAATTGCAGCGAAGACAGTTATAAAGTTTAAAACTCTATATTCAATGCTACTATCTTGCGGCACAATTATTTCGTCTTGCATTTTAATTTTTTTCGCAGATGCACTAAAACTGCTTTCGTTTGATTCCGCCGTCTTCGGATTGAAAACATTTTTCCTTTTTTTTGGCCTCGATTTTTGAAAGTTGTCGGACGTTCTTAATCCTCTCGAACCCTTTTTCGCATTCATTATTATTGGCAACTCGAAAATCTACAGAAACACGAACGCTCAACTGTACAGCTCGGCTTCAAATGCCACACTGCCAGCGTCTCGGAGTAGTCAGAGTTTCGGGTACGTTGGGGTCAAATACCGTTGAACTGGCCAGTACACAGCTACACAAGACCCTTTGTAATGTACTCATACAAACATACATTTGGTAATATACAATACACGACTCACAGGCAGGTAGAAAGCGAGAACGTTGTCCCTAACGCAGCTGCCGCTGTATATCTTTTTTTGTTTTTTTTTGTTTCCCGTTGGAAGAGTGAAAATGCCTCGCGCACGCCCGGCCCCGGCCACCGGGTTATGTGGGGCTTGCACCCACTAAAAACACTCTCCCTGAAACACAGGACAATGGACCATAGTCACGACACGCGGGAGACACGAGGTATTACATCACGTGACGAGACGGTCCGTGCGCCGAGGCGCCCGGATACACGTAACAATTACACGAAAGACACACGGTAGGTCAACATAGGAGTGCTTTGATCCCCGAGAGAAAGACCGTCCCTGATCGGATGATGAGCGCACGCGCGTCATCATCCCATCACCTCGGGGGCCCCGCACGATAACGGTGTGACGCCGAGACGCCAGCAACCGCATCGAGGGGGTCCCTTCATCGGCTACGAGGAGGGTTCGCCCGGGGAAGTCCACACCCCATAACAGACGCACACGGACTAGGACGTGCACGAACTAAGCGAACAGGAACCCCCTCTATCCGTAGAGGGGTTCCACATAGACAAAAACACGAGTGCGAGTCCACGCACTCGTCTAACAATAAGGGACACAGACCCTGCACCAAGGTCGGTAAATGGCGCGTCGGTAGCGACGCTACATAAGGTCTTCCGCCGCACTTCGAGCTGTTTGGATCCAAAATGGCGACCACAACGCTCAGCTGATCCAAGGTCCGCGAATGGCGAACTACGCACACAGTAACAACTATTGTACGACGTGCACTAATACACAGTCACTGGATCCAAAATGGCGGCCGTCGGAAGACCTTATGTAGCGTCGCTACCGACGCGCCATTTACCGACTTTGCCCTGCACCAAACATAAAGCGAACTTGAAGTCCGCTACAGTAGGCCGAGATACTCGGCTAGGGAGAAGGGTCGTGCCCCTCCCCTAGACCCCGGGCGGACCCAGGGTCCAGGGGAAGGGCACGAGGCCGCTGTATATCTAACCTAACCCGCGCGAGCGTTCCGACGGGCGTCTACATAAAAGCCTATAACTTTGTGAATTTTTATCCGATCAACTTGAAACTTTCAGGGAATATTTATAAGATAATATACTTTCAGAAAATGTCTTTTCTAAAAAATCGATTTTTTTGACATTTATGACTGGGTATAACCCCTTAAAAATTGGTCTAACCCAAAATCTTCGAACATTGCGTCTTATTTGTCTTTTTTTCTTCTCTTCGGCTCTCATTAATTCATAAATTGTATATATTTGAACTATTTTTCTGCGAACAGCTTACTTGCACAGAGTACTTTCCGAGCACTTGTATATTTTCAAATATTTTATTAAATTTATAAATGCAAGCTCCGAGTCCAACATTTTTGACAAGGTTATGCACATTTGTTTTGATATCATGTATATGAATGTCTGTGTTAAAACGTCACGCTGAAAATTTCATCGGGTGTCCCATGGGGCGTATTTACGCCGATGTAATGATCAATAAGCCAATCACAAGATTCCTTGAGGATCCATTTTGAAAATAAGCTTTGTAAAACAATACTGTGATTGGCTTATTAATCATTACGCCGCGTAAATACGCTCCATGGGACACTCGATGCTTGTGCTGGCGTAACGAAACTGGCGCAAATCCTGTGATTGGCCAAGTTTCTTTACGCCATACGCCGGTACGCCGTACGCTGGCTCCATGGAACTTCACCCTCATATACAATTTGACATGATTATATATGAGTTCGATCTTATCATAAGGGTTAGGTAGCCCCTCCCCCGCCTACATGTGTACTGTCTATATGCACATATCAGCAAATTACTTCTCTTAGCACTAAAAAAATAATATAGGATAATGGCAGAAATGTATCCATTACATGATAATATTGCGTTTGATACAGCAATTACAGAAACATAAGAAATGTAATTTACTCTTTTTCATATTTTTCACTTAAAAATTAACCCTTCGTCCGCATACGTGGGTCGTTTTCGTCCGGGCGAAAATCAAATGTAGTTGTAACTTTTGAAAACGGGTAGAGAGGGCGCCACTGCGCATCCGTAAAAAAAGTTATGCTCCCCGAGAACCCGCCTACCGAGTTTCAAGGCGCCAGTCCCCCTCCGGCCGTCACAGGAGACACGTCAATTCCCTAAAGGACGAAAACGACCCACGTGTGCGGCGAACGTTGCCCAAAAACGTAAGTATTTTTTTTGTGTTTTTCGTTTTAAAGTGTTCATTGTGTCCGTAGAAGTCTCATAAAAACATCTGACCGCGAAAAAAAAATTACAAAAATGTTTTTGTTCAGTTTTTCGACAAAAATGGCGCAGCGGTCGGTCGAGAAAATGTCTATTGCCTATTGCCCGAGTGATAAAGATCGCAAAACTAACTATTGCTGCGTGAAATGCAAGAAACCAACTTGCGATGATCATCGCGTTACGTGCTGCGTGCCGTGCTTTGTGTAGCGTGTTTTTTACGACTTACATTAATGTATTTTTCTAGATAAACAATAAAGTAATGTTGGGATACTTAACTATTCAGTTATTACTTATTTTATTACTAATTTTTTTATTATTAAATATTTATTACTATTTTTACTACGAAATTTGGGGCTAATTTATTGGCAATTTTAAGGTCGCAAACTTAAGCATTTAATTTCAAAATAATTGCATGCAATATTTTTTTTATGAAAGGTACGTTTTTTCCCTTCAATTTCCGTTTTGATTCATTTCGATATCTTTATTTGTCTTAAAGTTATGATTTTTTGAGTAAACAAATGATTTTACCCCTAGTTACTCCATTTTTTAAATATAAATTATGTGAAAAAATTAAATTGTTTATAATTTTATGATTGATACTTCAAATTGAAGGTTTGAATTACCTCCATAAATTTTTTCAGATTTTTTGTAACACATTAACACTTAAAAAAAACGTCAGGACGAAAACGACCCACGTATGCGGCGTAAAGGTGCCAAAAAAACCTATGCGGACGAAGGGTTAAGGCTCACCCCCACCCCGCCTACATGTGTACTATTTATGCACACTTATCAGTAAATTACTTCTCTTAGCACTGACACAAACTTGTAAATTGCTCAAACTTTTTTTGTTCATAACTTTTAAATAAGCAATGAGCGACGATTAAGTTATTAAGGAAAAGTTACTCAGAGTATATGAAAGTCAAAGTCCTCGGAGGTGGCTAACTTGATGTGTATTTTTATCGTGTGGTTTTTAGAGAGATAGAGAAAGAATTATTTATTGTTTGCATTTTGTGAAAATAATGCATTTACATTATTATTTAATATTTATTTATAAAATATCCAGAAAGAAAATAGATTTGCCAAGAAATAACATTTTTATATGTAAAATATTTATTAAGCTTTAATCAAATTACAAAATCCATCCTCAATATGAGGAGGGATTTGAAACTAAAATTAACTTTATACACTTTTTTGGTACAATACTTTACTATTAACATGTTGAATATAACACATGTGAACTATTATTAATGTTCATAATAATAATTTATAAGTGTACATAGGATTTTAAAAAATGTATGTTTAAATAATTTTTTCTGTTACATTAATAATGTGTTTCAACTAGTGCGTTTAAATTTATTATATTGTGCGTTTATTATTAGAAAAATGTTATACAAACACTGAATTATCATTATATTATTCTGGACGCGTGTCTTAAGAGAAAATTTTATACATACACAAAAAAAATATATATCTATATATAATTTAAACGGATTAATATATTGCATAGCAAAGCTCTTGGTCATAATAATGATCGCGGTACTTTGAAAGGAATGAAGACTCTGACCGCGCAGGCATACAAATCTGTGATCGTGAGATAAGCCACGAACATGCGTGCGCAATCGGGAGTCTGATAGTTCTGATACTCAAGCTTACGACAACGTGGACAACACCTACTGAGCAGATCTACTACAACTCTTTAAGTTAAGTGATCAATGTTCAGTTGTGTTGTGCCCTAGCACCCGCTCTCCTCTTGTTCATACTAATTAAAAACAATAACATCAATAATAATAATTTATAGTCTTCATATGTAACAACATTTTTCTAGCAATATTAATACACACGAAATCCATTTCACACTTTCATTTTTGTACTTCGCAATTTTTTAAGCTATTCTTATCTTATATCCTTATGCGACAATACTATATAGAAATATTACATTTAACATTTCACAGCAAACATATTATATTGCTAATTAAATCTTTTGTGATGCATTGAATATATCAAATTATACAAATATTTAGAAGAATGTTAAAAGATGTTTAAAAAATACACGAGACTACCACTTTTTAATGTTAATTGTTAACAAATTTGTGGCATGTTATCTCTGGTATATCAAATTTTATAAAGCATAATGGACTATGACCAGTTTGAGCCCCGAGTCATGTAGTCATATACTGATCAATAGGAGGGTACTCACGAAGTACGAAACCAAGTTTTAATTGCCTAATTGAAGTCTGGCGAGCGTACGAACCTTATCCCTCTTCAGGTTCCTCTTCCTCAGCAGAGCTCTCTAATTATACAAAAATATCGCTGACTGCTGTTGCTGACGCATGGATGTCTTTATCAAGGGTATTAGGCATATCCCAAATATCATACGACTGTCATCATGTGCGCACAACCCAACACCCAACCGTATGACATCCAAATCTGAACTTCTCTGACATAACGGCACAAATCGCGTTCAGGGACTTACAAGGAAACGTTTGGAACTGTCCTTCACCGATTTTGATAGGTTTTAGGTTTTAGATATGTTGTAGAATAGTGAAAAATAACAGACGTGTTTTTTTTTATCGACTTCGAAGCATATTATGGAGTTGAAATAACTTCTCGAAAGAAATTCCATATATTTGATTACGAGTGAATATCTTTGAAACTGTGAGGTATATGGAAAAATGTTTTAGACAAAACAGTTGCGGTATTAAGTAATCTCTGTATTCGTGTTTAGATTTTTTATGTCATTTTTAAACATATTTTAACTCCCACTCTTTAGTGTTATTTTTGCAAAAATATAACTTTTTACAAAAATCTAAATACACACACGATTATAGAGATTAACCTCTTTGTCTAAAATATTTTTTCATATACCGCACGGTTTCAGGAATTTATTCGTAATCAAATATATGAAATTTCTTTCGAAGGGTTGTTTCAACCTCTAAACAAGCTCCGAAGCAGATAAAAAATAATACGTATCTGTTATTTTTCGCTACAACATATAATTCTACAACATATCCAAAGCACATCAAAATCGAAGAGGGATAGTTCCAAACGTTCCCTTGTTAGCCGCGTTAATACTGTACCAAATACATTCCAGACATTATTTCAATGTCTTTGGTTCAATCCTATACCGCCGTCACCACAGGGGAAATGTGCCCTGGACGCAGAGAAATTGGAAGACCAGTGATACATGGTCATAATAACGATTTTCGGAGAGCTCTAGCACTCAAGGGATTTATTTTACAAGGTTGTGCTCAGGGAGTAAGATATAAGGAGACCGATCTCCGTACTATGAAAGTGGTCAATTTTTGGGCGAAAGTTGGTGGCGCTGGTGTTCCAAAAACGGTACCCTCGCTGCTGGTGACAGGCGGCTGAACAAAATTACGCGATGCGTAAGGTTGGAATTTTACTACATTGAAGTACACTGAGAAAAAAATCAATTACATGTGCTATCACGGGGTGCCAAAAACATAAGTAATTTTCAATTGTATTATTATTAGACCCAAATATCCGGATTATTAAACCAATAACTTAATTATTATTATTAGATCCAATTATAAAAAAAATAATTTAATTATTGATTTAATAAATCCAGATATTGAATGTAATAATAATACAATTGAATAAACTACTTATGTGTTTGGCGGCACCCCGTGATTGCACTTTAATTGAAGCAACAGCTTTTTTTTCTCAGTGTATAAGAAAAGTGAGTTAAAAAGTGAGTTATAATAGTGAATTTTAATGAATTATTATGGCTATGTTCAATAGAACAAAAATAGATTTGTAAATAACATTATTAATCGAAACTACGAAATACTGTGCTGTGGTATAATAATAATCATGTAATAATTCTAGGTAGGCTAATTCTTGATAGGCTTAGGTTTTTCATTCCCAATTTTTTGTACTTTGTTCTTTGCGAACGATAGCCAGTTTTGCACTCCGGCACAAAACAAGACATTTCAATACTTTTCACTTTCAATAAATTATACGAATTATACGAATATTACGTAAATCTGATCGGTCTTATGGCTGATGGCAGAGAACGAGGAATAAAACGTAAACGTTTCGACGCACTAAAAAAATTTTTATATAAAAACATCTAAATATATATAATCATATAATATTATATAATATATTATATAAAATATGTCTGTACATATATGTCCATACTATGTTTCTTTTTCTTTTGTATAATCTCTGTTCGTATGTACAAGACAAATAATAAGAAAAAGAATTAGAAAATAATTAAAAGGATAATTTTTGCATTTTTTTTTCAAAAAAATAAAGTCTGCAAATGTGAAAAATTTGTTCATATATAATCATATTTTATATACATTATTACATTTATATATGATTATATATGATTATATATAGGCAAAAAATGGACAATGCAAAAATTATTCTTTTAATTATTTTCTAATTCTTTTTCTTATTATTTTTCTTGTACATACAAACAGAGATTATACAAGAGAAAAAAAAACTTATATGGACATATTTTATATAATATTTTATATAATATTATATAATTATATATATTTAAATATTGTTTTATATAAAAAATTTTTTACCATGACGTGTCGGCACGTACTGTCGTCGCCAAAGTTGACACTTGAACATTGAAACGGATCGTCACGTGACCCACCAATGATGGAACACAAGCGCTGCGAGTGGTAACATTTAACACTCAACTTTCGCCCAAAATCAGGCCAGGTTTTTGCGGGTAGCCAAGTATGGAGATCGGTCTCCTTATATCTTACTCCCTGGTTGTGCTTATGGAATTTTTTAATCCTCTTTTGATGCCCTACAATTCTAGCCAAGCCTAATCTGTTCGTCGGGGGCCCAACTTTCGTAAGAAACTGCCCGGGAAAAAAAAATTATATATAATTATATATAAATATATATGATTATATATAATGCAATTATATATGAATTTTGTTTCTATATGATCATATATAATTATATATAATCATATATAATCATATATGAACATATATAATGATATTATATATATGTAAATATATATAATCATATATGACCATATATAGTCAATATATATTAAAAAAGAACTGTTAACTTCGATAATAAAGCATTGATAAATTAAGATGTATATTTTTTCAAAAGCTGTAGAATTAAAAGTAAAATGATTTATTCCATGTATTATAACTTGGCACTGCTTGAAGTGAGATAGTGCCGTGTCTCTTGATACCGTTTTTATACCACTGTTCGTCAAATTTTAAATACGAGAAACGAATCCTATCAAATGCCATTTATTGGATAATCCGAATTTAAAGTTTATATATGATTATATATAATCATATATAATCTACACGGATAAATGCTTTTTATATATAATTTATATATAAATTATATGAATTCATATATAATCATGTCAAATTGTATAAGATAAGAAACATTTATATATATTTAAATATATTTTAATCGCCTGTATAATTATATATAATTATATATAATCATATATAATTATATATGATATCATATATAAGTACAGAAATTTTGCTTTTTATATATAACGCTACATGAAATTATATATAATCATATATAATCAGGGTTATATATACTTCCATATGAATCTTGTATGTATCCATACATGAGTGCATATATGATCTATTGTTCATATCTAGTTATATTTGGAATTATATATGCCTATATATGATATATGGACCCATATATAATTTTATATAAAGAACCAAATTTCATACATAATCACATATAATCATATATATTAATATAAAATTATATATAATCTTTTTTTCCCGGATGGGCATAGTCCTTTGTGATGTAAAATTTGATATCAACAACTTCATTATTGGTTGTAAAATTTACATTGGAAAAATATAGAATGCTATAGTCATAACATACATTGTTTGGAATGTTCTCCTCAGTAAAAAATAATTCCTTATATTAGGTCTAAAAATTCACAATGTATCACTGTTCTCTGCGTTGCAAAATATCTGATAATATTTGGGTCGAGTTATCACCTTCCCTCAAATCACCATCCTCATCTGAACTAAATTCAGCGTTAAGAAGATTCATTAAAGACGTCGACTTTTCCGTCAGTAATGGCACATTTGAATCAGTTCCTTCTTCGTGTTTAGCACTGTTGCTTGCCATTTTCGATTGTAATTCCATATTATCAACTACTTTCTTTCGTTTAAGCAATACCTTCTGGATAATGTGAAGTATTATACCACCAAGGCACATTAACAATCCTACAAAGTTAAGGCTAGTCATTTGGTCACCTTTCAACACAAAGGCCAACGCTAATGTACATATTTCCTATAAAAAATCAGAAAAAAATGAAATTATCTATGAAATGTTTTTGACATGTTTTTGTTAATAAAGTTTGTAAAAACATGTAATTATCTAATATTAATCTAATAATCTCTTAATATCTAAATTTTATCTAATCTTGTATTTTTTAAAATTATTGTTTGTAATAGAGATGGATTGTAATAGAGATAAACATGACATATGTGTTGCAATATGGAAAAAAGCAATAAAATTGATTAATGTCATTTTACCTTAAATATTCCCGAGATCGACAATGTCAGACTAGAGGTATAAGTAACAACTAAAAATTCCATCACTTCCATACTAAATGCTAAAATGGCACCTGCTACTACAGCACCTGTAGTCAATAAAATGCTACCGATATTGCCCCAATTGGTGATTCTAATACCGTCGTATATTCTACCACCTGAAATTTAAAACATTTTTTAAACTGGAAATTATAATAAGATATTATATTACAACAAACCATGAAATGTTAAAAAAAAGAACTGTTTTTCATTGGGGTGACTTATGAGGTCTAATCAATTGTAGAATTCTATTAAAATTCTGTTATAAAAATGGAGAGTTACCTTCAAACCACAAAGTCACTGACATTGCGGGTAACAGCATCCAAGGCTGCATATAATACATCATGTCTATTGGATCGTGGAGACCAAGTTTGGATCTTTGCATAATGAGTTGTGTCATAGTCCATCGAATACCACTCGCGAACGATGCCAAGAGACACAATATAAAACCAAGAATGCCAAATTGAGTAGATTTATAAGTGAACATTACTAATCCTCCTGCTATCATCACCACTATTCCTACTAGAGACCACGACTGCAATAAATAGTAATTATTACTTACCTGCTAAAGGTATAAGCTTAATAAATACTTGATAAATACCATAGTTTCATTGAAAATCAGTCTTACCTTTTTCTCTAATTTGAATAGAAGAGAAAATCCAAGAATAAATATAATAGTGGTTGATTTAGTCATAGTGACTCTAGAAAGAAATGTCACGTACAACTATATGTAATAAATCATTAACATTTTAATACATAATATTTTTTAAGTTTTCCTAAGTTGTTCTAAGACTTATAATACTTACAAAGATATCGAGATCATTGAAAGTGCCCAATTTGATAAACCAATATCGACACCACTGGCTATGCCAGGTACCATTATTGAGTAAATTATATTTTGCCATGGAAGATTTATCCGTTTACCATTGTAACATCTTCTAATGCATCTTATTAATGCGGACAGTGCAAATTTTATGACCAAGTGGCAAACTACAACCCCAAGTGGAAAATCAAATCCCTAAAAGTATTGTATAATAGTTGTGTTAATAAATAAATAAATAAATAAGTAAATACATAAATATACATACATACATACATGTGTGCGTGCGTGCGTGTGTGTATGTGTGTGTGTGCGTGTGTGTCCCAAAATATTTGGGACAATGCTCGTGTGCAGATAGAGCGGATTAAACCGAGTCCAAAATTCCTGTACCATTTAAATACACTCAGATTTTTTTTTATAAATACTAGGTGCGCAACTAAGTTTCCGGGTTTCACACATAGATGGCACCAATAACACATGTACTCGACTTACATGTCTGAAGTTGTCTGAAGTTATAGCTTGGACATCTGTTAACAATAACCAGTCGTTATATAAACACATATCGCAACGCAAAAATATTTTTTCTAACAACGGAGATGTCGAGTTTTGTGCCAAATAAACAGCATTTGCGGGAAGCTTTGCTTTTCTGCTTTAACTTGAAAAAAAAATGCAGCTGAAGCACGTCGTTTGCTTGAGGAGGCCTACGGCGAACATGCACCATCGAAAACTACCTGTAAAGATTGGTTTAAACGCTTCAGAAGTGGCGATTTCGACACTGAGGACAAGGAGCGCTCCGGAAGACCAAAAACAATTGAGGACGCCGATCTGCAAGCGTTATTGGATGAAGATGATACGCAAACACAAGATCAACTTGCGGAGGCATTAAACATGACTCACCAAGGTATTTCCAAACGTTTACATGCCATGGGAAAAATTCAAAAAGAAGGAAAATGGGTGCCGCATGAGTTGACTGAGAGACAGATGGAAAATCGAAGAGCCACTTCCGAAATTTTGCTTTTGCGGCATGAAAGAAAGAGTTTTCTTCATCGAATTGTTACTGGCGATGAGAAGTGGATATATTTAGAGAATCCCAAACGCAAAAAATCGTGGCTTTCACCTGGTGAAGAATCAACATCGACGGCACGGCCAAATCGTTTTGGAAAGAAGACAATGCTCTGCGTTTGGTGGGACCAGAAAGGAATCGTGTACTATGAGCTGCTGAAACCGGGCGAAACTGTCAATGGGCATCGCTACCGACAACAACTGATCAATTTAAACCATACATTGCTCGAAAAACGGCCAGAATGGGACACGAGACACGAACGAGTGATATTGCAGCACGACAACGCTCCGTGCCATCGCAGTTCCATCGTCCAGGACACCATCAAAACGCTGAAATGGGATCTGCTACCACACCCGCCGTATTCGCCAGACCTGGCGCCTTCCGATTATCACTTGTTCCGGTCGATGGCGCATGGCTTGGCTGGGCTACACTTGACCAATTTCGAAGAAGTGCAAAATTGGTTGGATGAATGGTTTCGGCCCAAAGACGCGTCGTTTTATTGTCGCGGTATTCATGTATTGTCAGAGAGATGGCGAAAATGTATAGCTAGCGAGGGACGATACTTTGAATAAACCATTTTTTGTATTTCTCTTGAAATTTTCCATTTTTTATTGATCAAAAAAACCCGGAAACTTAGTTGCGCACCTAGTATGATTTATTTATAATTTTTTAAACCAATATATCGTTGGCCACAATTTAAAAATCTGAAAAAATTCTCAAAAATCCTATATCAGATATCAAAATTTTTAACCCAGAGTAGGCTGGCGTTTGCTTCTATTTTTTTTCGAGCTTTTTTGAGCTTTTTCGAATTTTTTTCGAAAAAAATGTTGAAAAAATTAGAAGCATAAGTCAGTCCACTGTAGGCTGTTGCTTGAACATCTTTATATATAACGCAGGATTTTTGAGAATTTTTTCAGATTTTTCCGACACAATTTTTTTTATTTTGGAAAATCGCTTTAAAAAAATTTGAAAAAATTCTGCGTTATATATAAAAATGTTCAAGCAACAGCCTACAGTGGACTGACTTATGCTTCTAATTTTTTCAACGTTCTTTCGAAAAAAATTCGAAAAAAAGAAGCGAACGTCGGTCCATTTTGGATCAAGGCTTAAAAATTTTGATATCTGATATAGGATTTTTGAGAATTTTTTTAGATTTTTAAATTGTGGCCGACGATATATTAGTTTAAAAAATTATAAATAAATCAAATTTATAAAAAAAAAATCTAAAAAAATCTTTAAAAAATCTGAGTGCATTTTAGAGTTGGAACAATAACATAAAAAATCGCGGACCAAATCAGAGAGGTCGAGGGTCAAACCAGGTCGATTTGGCATGAAATGCGCCATTGTATACACAGGGTGTCCCATTTTAATCAATCACCCCCAAAAACTTTTTTATTTGTGATTCTAGAAAGAAATGCTTCAGATGAAAGTTGTTTGGTTTGAAAGGGGACATATGATTCTAATGTGAGTCGTGTAATATATGTCGTCATTTTCAAGAAATTTTAAAGGAGATTAATTTTTTTAATGGAACTTGATTTTTTCCTTGAGATAAGTTGCAGATCTCGTCGAGAGGTTTTTAAAACACTATAACAAAGCTCTCTTTCGATAAGGATTTCCTGAGATATTTTAAATATTGTCATATTTTTAATATAAAATATGAAATATCTCGTAAAGTATTAATTCACTTTTCAATGACTTTACGTTGATACTTTGATACGTAGAATAACGAAATAAACTAATTGTTGTAAAAAAATAACAGAAAAAATTATTTTAAAAAATTTGATTGGATTTTGTAAACGCATTCAATTGTGCAAAATTGTAAATGTAAAAATTAATTTTATTGTTTGCTTCCTTTCATATTTTATGTACAAAAGTGTCAAAATAAAGTAATGAAAAAGTGAATACTTTACGATATATTTCATATTTTATATTAAAAAATATCATGACAAAATTTAAAATATCTCAGGTAATCTTTAACGAAAGAGAGATTTATTATAGTGTTTTGAAAACGTCTCGACGATATCTATAACTTTTATCTCAAATCCTATCGGATGCCATCTATCGAATAATCCGAATTTAAAAGTGTAATAAATATAATACACATGTGTTGTGTTTATATATGGATATATGTAATCTACGTGGATAAATGCTTTAATATATAATTTATATATAAATTATAAGAACTCATATATAATCATGTCAAATTGTATATGTATATATAAAAGCATTTATCCACGTAGATTACACATATTCATATATATACACAACACATGTGTATTATATTTATTACACTTTTAAATTCGGATTATCCGATAGATGGCATCGGATAGGATTTGTTTCTCGTATTTAAAATTTGACGAACAATAAGAACGGTATCAAGACACGGCAGCGTCTCACGCCAAGCAGCGCCAAGTTATAATATGGGATAAATCGCTTCACTTTTGATTCTATAGCTTTTGAAAAAATATACACTTAATTTATCAATGCTTTATTCTTATTGAAGTTAACAGTTCTTTTTCAATATACATATATTGATTATATATGGTCATATATAATCATATATGATATTATATATAAGTACGGAAATTTTGCTTTTTATATATAACGCTACATGAAATTATATATAATCATATAGAGTTATATATACTTCCATATGAATCTTATATGTATCCATACATGAGTACATATATGATCTATTATTCATATCTAGTTATATTTGGAATTATATATGTCCATATATAATGATATATGGACCCATATATAATTTTATATAAAGTACCAAATTTCATATATGTATAATCATATATAATCATATATAATCATATATATTTTTATGTAATTATATGTAATCATATATAACCTTTTTTTCCTGGGAAGAGAAAAATCAAGTCCAATTTAAGAAATTAGTCATCTTTAAAATTTTTTAAAAACGATGACGTCTACGACATAACTCACATAAGAATCATGTTTTCCCTTTCAAACCAAACAACTATCGTCTGAAGCATTTCTTTCTAGAATCACAAATAAAAAAGTTTATGGAGGTGATCGATTAAAATGGGACATTTGTGTGTGTGTGTGTGTGTGTGTGTGTGCGTGTGTGTATATATATGTGTATATATATATATATATATATATATATATATATATATATATATATCAAGTATATATTTATATATCTAAAAGATTTTATTCATTTTGTTTCAAGAAAATGCAACTCATCCTTATGAGATTTTATTGTTTTTTCTTCATATTAACCAAAACATGTAAAAAGTTATCATTTTAGGTTATCAATATAATTACTCACATATGTATTGTAAAGCCATGGATTATAAAATGTAAGGCTTATCGACAAAATAAAGTAAGCGGAGATCAATAAAAACACGTGGAATGCTATTCTCCAAAATGTAGGTTCTGGCTTCGTCACATTTTGGAAATCTGGAGCATTTTGTGGCAAGTACTCGGATGTATCAACATCATCTCTAGCAATTTGGTATTTTACATGTGAGCGTGTCATATTCCCAAAGTAAAAAAATTTCTGAAAAAAATTAGAATACACGTTTGGCAACACAAAACTTGCTATGAAAAAAATGAAAAAGGCAAAAAAGTAAAATAAAAAATTTACAAATACAAAAATTTACAAAGATTTATAAATATTTGTCTCATTTTATTTCATACTATATTATCAATAATATAGAAAATAAAAATTCTTATTTCTATATTTGTCAAAAATGTTTTAATCAGGAATAGGAAACAAATATATTCTACTTTGTATAAAATATGCATAAATACATTATAATAATTTTTAAGACACATAGCATATTTTTTTTCTGTTTAAAAAATTACTACAAATTATGATAATTTTCAATAGGTAATTAATCGCCAGTGATGAAATAATACAACAAGAATGTTAATCGGCCTGACTGGCAAAATTAACATTCTCGTTGTATGATAAGTTTAATACAAAAAACATTTCTAAAAAAACTACGTAGTGATTACAGATGTATCATAGTTTCAATGTATATAATTCTCAAAATAACAGCTTTCGTTATTTTTTAAAAATTTCACAAATAACTTCTTTAAAGTAAGATTTGATTCTTTTTGCTTCAAACATTTTCTTAGAATAACAAACAATTCTTATAAAATAAAGTTTATTTCGTTAGCATCACTGATTAACACAATAAGAATTGTAAAAGAAAATTATAAAATTTGAAATAAAAATTTGTGAAACGTACCGCCTTGTTATATAAAGCCTTGAGTCTAAAGAGATTGTAAGCAAACCATTGCGTGAGAATTACTGTATACGTCAATCGTCCGGAAATGAAAAGCGCCCATATGCCTGCATATGTCACTCACAATACCATTACCACTTTCACTCGTCTGAAAAAAATAGAGATTAAGGGATAAATTAAAAGGCTCGTCGATTATCCATTGAAGTTGCTCGATCGTTCTCACCTTGATTTCAACATATAAAAGTGTGAGAAAGTACCGCGTCAACCCTAACCTATATAACCTAAAATTATAGCGCAAACACGACGCTGTTCGGCTGTTTAGACACTGTTATGGAGGGTTTTCATGGGGTGTGTTTAGGTAAGACACCGCTACTGTAGCGCTACACGAATGCGTACCAGCCATTGGTTGTTCATGGTAGCGCTACCATGAACAGCCAATGGCTGGTACGCATTCGTGTAGCGCTACAGTAGCGGTGTCTTACCTAAACACACCCATGGACAGTAAAATGCGAGTCGCAAAGTCGTGAGTCGCAAGAATTGACCAATCACAGTCGATTATTCTCCTGAAATTCGACTGTGATTGGTCAATTCTTGCGACTCACGACTTTGCGACTCGCATTGTAGACCCAACATAATTGTCGGTATTTACACGGCTTTTTGGTCTATGAATTCCGCCCTAGGATCCCCTTAACAGTTAGGCTGAGTTTCCACTGAGCGCGTCATGCGTCGCGTTATTACAAGTTAACCAATCAAAACATCCCATTTTATTACATTACTTGTGACGGGATGTTTAGATTGGTTAACGACAGACGACGCGACGCGTGACGCGCTCAGTGGAAACTCAGCCTTAGGACAACCCAGGGTCATGTTCCAAAACTCACTCTGGGTAACTAAAATCTATAGTTTACGTCACGTACACTATAGCATTTTAGTTAACTAGGCTGTGTTCGGAAACGTCACCCGAGTGCACACGAGTATACTCCCTTCTCTTTCTATCTCAGCGAGTTAGAAGGAGAAGGGAGTATACCCGTGTGTACTCGGGTGACGTTTCCGAACGCAGCCCTAGAGTGAGTTTTGGAACATGACCCAGGACAACCTCAATGAAGTTAGCCGGACAACTTCGACTTAAAACATTTTTTTTTTACGAATCGTTTGTTAGTCGTTTGTAAGTGATTGTTAGACTAATTTAAACATTTGTTAGTTAATAGGTTTTATGTAAACACGAAAATAATTTTTAGTGCTTTAATATAGCCGATAAATATAGAATTCTTTACAGTTTTTGTTTCAAAACGGGTTCAATCGATGCGAAATCGTTTGTTGAATCCGAATAAACTATATATAATTTAAATGTTTGTTGGATCAGGTTTCGATAAAAAAGGCGAAAAACTGTATGTGTTCTGTCACAGCTCCGTGGTCACATGCGCATGCTCCGTGGCCGCACGCACATGCGAAAAGTGCGCGAATTTGAAACATATATGTACTTATAATGCATTACTTGGCTTTCTCTCAATTTTAAATAAATATATCTATAAAATATATTATGGTCAAAGCCCGCGGCATTCCTAGTATTGACTGGTCAATTCTGCGGAATGACTGGTCAATCGTGCGGAATAACCAAGCGTCTTGACTCAAGCAGTTAGGTATCACGCTGGGAGTTTGATTAGTTTTATTATGCGAGGGAAGAGGCTCCCCTCCTCCGCCTATTTGCCCAGACAGCACACGGATATCCGAGGCCATCCATAAGACGTCCTTTAAGGATATTGAGGATGTTCATAAGCCATCCGTTTAACGTCCTTTGGACATTTTATGAACGTCCATAGTATATCTGTTTATGAAATTGGTGGACATGCTTACATCCCTAAAACATGTCCACAGGATATCCGATGGACGTCCTATGGACTAGAGTCCTATATTAGTAGAGAAACGCAAACTTTACCCCCACATTGCTGCCGTCGCCATCTTGTGCTCGTATACCCGTACGATATTAATCTACTACGACGACTGTATTAGGACTGTACCCCACCTTGCTGCCGTCACTATCTAGAGCCCATGGTGTTTCTACTTTTAGCCAGCGCAATCAGTGCTGTTTACTAAAGTAAGTATTTATTCTTCGTTGCAGTTCAATACCTGTATCAATATTACATCAATTTTTATGTAAGAAATGAAATAATGAAATGCATCGAACGTGACATTTTCGAATATTGAGAGATTTGTTGCTCGTTCGAGGTTAGGCTCCTACCAAGTTTTACGCTTTTCAATAATTTTCTTTTGTGCAGGGAGAAAGAGCAAGTTGTTTCACTGTCATATCAGCGAACCTGCTGGTTTATTTCTGAATATGTGTGAGGTAAATTCAGTTTTTTTATCTCAAATAAATTACAAATATCCGTCGAACCTAGTACTGTTACTTAACCTTGATCTTTCTGCAGAGCTCCAATTTAAATCTCATCTCTGCTCCATCGTCCAAGGCGGATGAAATACAGTATCTCAAGTTCCAGACCAGAATAGTGGAAGAAAAATTAAAAAATCTTCAAGAGCAGTATAACAGTGACTTTGCTACTTTTGAAAAAATGGTTTGTGAGATACACCTAATGAAGCAGGAGCTATACGTTGGCAAGCGCTTGCTAAAGGTTATGAGCTATAAAGGAGTTTGTAAAGAGTCTTAGTGTTTTGGGCTCGTTCTGTCTATAACGTAATTATAAACGGACTAATTGTACATTTATAATTTATAATGTAATAATACAGTGCCTCGCATTAATATTCGGACATCATAATACTTGAAAAAAATTAATCCGTATATTTATTTAAGAAATGTTGTTTTTTTAGTAAGTTGAAGCACAAAATGATACCCTACAAAATATTGAACTATTGAAGTTATAGTAATTTAAATTAATTCATATGTAAATGTATTTTATACAAAAATATATTTTTTGTTAAATGTCCGAATATTAATGCAAATCACTTCACTATATATGTATATATAAAATTGTATAATTGTTCTAATTTTGAAATAAATTATTATTTTCACAATATATTCTTTATTTTATGTAAATTTACATTAGTGGTAACGGTTTATCAGTCTTGAAATATGTAAAAATAAATACCCTGCCAGAGAACATAACACAAATAATATAGTACTCTGCATATGAGCATTGATACATATTATATATATTAATTTTATATAGAGATAAAATTTATGACTGACTGTTTATTTCATGATCTCACAATACATACATATTATATATAATACATAATACATACATATTATATATAATACATATTATATACATATAATATGTATGTATTGTGAGATCATGAAATAAACAGTCAGTCATAAATTTTGCACAGGTAAGAGACCGAATCAGCGAACGATAGCAAACCTGGCCGCAGTCTTACTGTTATAAATACGTTCAAAGTTCATTTCAGTACGTTTTTTTCTTGTTTTCAATCCATACATTTTCAGTCGCATTGTGATAAACCTCTTCAGGATTTTAGTAGTGATATTGTTTAAAGTACCTACAAGCTCGCGCAGAAGCCTGGGCTCAAGAAAATAGAATGAGGAACGACACACGTCTATTTTATTCAAGTGAAAGGAGATTGTGTATTTTACTAAACTGTATCACAAGTCGGTTTACCTTATGTTCGAAATTTATGTAACATAGTCATATTCAAAACCATTAGTAGCTCGATTAGATCTCACAGAAGATAGCATATTCAGTGCTCATACAAATAATAATCAGCTTAAAATAATAAAGGAATAATCATTAAAAGAACAATCCTTTCTTGAGCCGAAAGCGAAATGATAACTCTTGTTCAAAATAACACAGTTCGTTTAAGGAAAGTCGATGTCATAAATGATCACATTATAAAACTCTTAACGTAGTTAAGAATAATCTGGTATCAGTCTATCTCAAAGAAAAGGATCGTTCATAATAAACACATAAAAACATATAATGCGAATAAACACCATTTGACGAATATAAGAAATAATGAGTATGAAGTAATGCGTCAATTTACTGCAAGACAAAGAAGAATAATATGGAATAATGTACACTCCAATACATAATTTTAGTTGTTCAGATGAAGTGTTACTATTCTTATGAATAGAACAAGGAAAGCCATAAGGGCATAATTTATGTAAATTCTTACAGATCAGTATAACATTTTCCTAATTCTCGATCGACACATTAATTCAGACAATATGATATAATGCAGACCACAATATAGCAATATAATCGAAATCATTCAGAAAAGATAATGTAATAACTTAGTGAATTAAGGGTACATTCTCGTCAGTTGGGTCAAATTTTGGCAAAAATTGTTTTTTGCGGAATTCGATAGCTATAACTGTCTAGAATATCATGTTAAAAGGAAAAATCGAAATTCGTAACGGTTCAAAAGTTATGAGCCTCCGAGCCGACCGAGTCAAAGCAGGTAGCGAGCGACTCGAACGTGCAGGAATTAATTCGGCCCATTTATGAAGACCTTTCATCGCAAGATTTGTTGAACCGCTGCTGTGGAGGATTCACACAAAACAACAACGAGTGCTTCAACAAAACTGTGTGGCAGTTCGCTCCAAAACACTCTTTTTGCTCCTCCAATATTATAAATATTGCGACATATTTGGCCACCTGTATTTTCAATGAAGGTTTAAAACCGATTTTGAAAATTATGTCGATTATGGGAGTCACCATCGGCCCAAATGCATACGAGTATGCTTGCGCTCGCGACGCTAACCGCATAAAAGACGCCGAGCGGTTATCG
The DNA here is from genome assembly GCF_030848795.1 of Temnothorax nylanderi. Taxonomy (NCBI): domain Eukaryota; kingdom Metazoa; phylum Arthropoda; class Insecta; order Hymenoptera; family Formicidae; genus Temnothorax; species Temnothorax nylanderi. The sequence continues at coordinate 199,566 of NW_027249313.1, read as the reverse complement.
TCGATTCATTCAATCGAGGCGAGAATGGCCAGACAAAATAAAAGATTGCAGGAGCAAGTCAATTTTGAAGAAACCGAAGGATTATTATATGGCCCTGGAATAGCTGACTAGCGGTAAATATCAAAATATAAACATTTATGTCGAAAAAACTATACTTAAAACTTTACGCGTTTTCTGGAAAACAACGTTTTTCGAGCTGGCGACCGTGATAACTCAGTCAATTTTCAACGAATCTTAATGTTTTTTTTTTTAAATACGCGTAATTAAACTCTCTATCGCATGAACCACAATTATGCCGATACGTTGTAAATTGATTTTTTTATAAACAAGAAAGTAACGAAAAAATTCATTAAAAACGCATATAAATTTCAAAACGCCGCCATTTTGTTATTTTTGGATAGATTTCATTTTTCGTGGTTCATGCCATAACCACACTCATACTAAACAAGAATCTTTTTCCATTTTTTGTTTCAGATGAATCTTATGACCTGTAGGACGGTCGCCAGCGAGGTCCTTTTTTTCGCAGCGGTCTACGGCGCAACGTACCCTACCTCGGGGTTATCATAAAATTAATTGAAAATTTTTTTAAATATACTTAAAAGTACTACAAATATACCTGAAAAATCGCGAATGTCTAGATTTATTACTTTCCTCAAAAAAAAATCATGAAAATAGCCTATTTTTCGGCCTTACTGATGAGAATGTACCCTTAATAGTTAATCACGCAGCAATAAAGTTTCGCTTCTCAATACAAGAAATGTAATCCGTAACGGTTCGGATACATAATATTATCTAAGATAATGGCTGAAAGCTCGTTAACGCAGGAATTCATCCAAGTGTAACTGCTGATTGCAAGTTAACGTAAAAGTTATGCAAAGAACGTAATTATTTCTCTCTTAGTAATTAATACCGATAGTGTAATTTTAATGAATAGTCAGAACAGATTAATCAACGTTTACCCGGGTTGCAACCACGAGACAAGTACACTAAGGAAAATATACTGAATTCAGTTTCCATCGTAACAAGCATCTGCGATGCAGACTTCTCTCTCTCTCTGTATCGGGAACTCTGAAACCAAGAACGATAATGTGTATAAACGATGTTTACACGTTACTCAAGAATGTGCGTAAACGATATTTACGCTCTACCCCATGATATGTTCTATGGTTTCGTCAGAGATCGTCGATTTACCTCTACACAGTAGATGCTTCCGATAGAAGCTCTTATCAGGGAAAATATGTCGGGCTTCACTCTCGTACGAGCATCCTTCGTCCAGCTATCAAGGATGTCCCCTCTTCTTTTGAGCGATACTCAAAGCAGCGATGGCGGCAGCTTTCTTTAGTCGGATAACGACGTTGTAATGGCAACGATCGTCCTTCGTTGACGTAGCTCGAACCGTGGGTGTCGATCCTCTCGTTTATATCGCAACCGTCAGTTCGCCGATAATATTAACTTTCGATTCGTCTAACAACTTAACTCTCGTTAAGAATCTAATGCCGAGTATAAACGTCTTACATAAAACGTCTCGTATTGCAAGAAGGAAAAGAAACGATTGAACACGACTCAATGTCGACCGAGAGACCCGTTACTGACGACGGACAAGGAACGAATGCCGGCTCGTCGTGCATCACGCACGCACCGGCACGCTCACGCAAGCGCTGTATCACTCCGCCGTTGCGCAATCAGTCCCTGGGACGCAACGCGGTCTGCGCCGCGCGCGCATTAATACATACTTTCGCTTATGAAATAGGTAACGGTACTTCCGCCGCCATCTTATGACAGCTTAACCGCACCATATACCACACCAATTACTACCACATATGTTGATTAATACACAATCTCTTTCTCCGGGTTAACTATCTTTTTAAACAGATATCATGGCAGAGAGGTACATCTGCTCCTTCCCAGACATACTGTAGCTCTTTTATTAAAAAGTCCACAATATATATATCTTTTTATTTAAGAATTTGATAAATATTTATACATAAAAAATATGCATAAATAATTAAGATATTGAAAAAATACGTTAATTATTAATGACAGCACATGCATAAACAATCTGCTTAGTTACTGTTCAAGTGACGGGACGTATGACTTATTACGCGACCCACAATCCGAACACGGTAATTTCTTATAAATTTTAATATTTTTTTAATTTTTAATATTTGAAACTTATTCTAAAACTTATTAAGAAGTTTAAATTTATTTTAATAATTACAATTAAGTATATTACATTAAAAAAAACTCTAATTAGAAAATCGGTCTTTCTAAAAAAAATTCGTAAGATAAGTAAACTAAACATCGCAAATCCATGATCCCATGTTTCTAAAATGATTTTTGCCGATAATATTGTATTAGTAACAATTTTTTAGTAAAAATATAAATAGCAAATGTTTAAGGAAAATATAAAAAAATATATAATTTAGTTATTTTGATATTTATTTATAAAAAATAAGAGATATATGCAAATTTGTTCGGGTATTGGGTACTGTTCGAGTACTGGGCCGTTCCCCTTATTGGCATCATTCTATCTTTATCATTCATTAGGCATAAACAAGGATAGAATAACGCCAATAGCGCTTTGAACATGCATCGGACCGCGGCCTAATTTGATTGGCTCACCCCTAGGTTCGCCATTTTGCCTCACTATCTGAGTCACTCCCCACCCTACAAGTTTCCAGACCTGTATGTATGTAAGACCATGACACCGAGGCTGCAGGATGCGGATTGGTCGTTCGCCATTAATGGGATATTTCCGCTTTGAGTATATTTTAGTAAAGATAGTGTATAGTATATGTCAATCTATGACATATAACCACAGTATAACTGTACATACTGTGTCATAACTGATAAAGTAAGCAAGAGAAAAAATAAAAGTGTAAGCATTGTATTTAATAAATCCAATTTCATTAAAATTGAATGTGATTTTATATTATCATTTAATACTGAAATGAGAATATATACAGAGAATACATAACCTCAACTATAAATCATCAAATTTGTTGCGGATGTAGTAAAAGAAACAGGCTGGATAGAATATACCGAACCGAACAATATTTATTTAATAAAGACCGTTTCTTTCGATACAAATCATCACACGTATTGTCTTTTCCTTTTAGAAAATGTAAACTGAGAACTTTATTATTACGTGCGACCAAAACAAAGTGTAACTGAATACTGAAAGTTACTAGAACTATGACTTGACAGTTAGTAGACTCGAACTCTAAAGATGACGCATAGAAGCATGCGCTCATTGGTCGCGCCATCTTGATGCGGAAGGTTTCAGTTCACAACAAAATTAACTAATATTGATAAATATAAGCTCAGACTATCGCGTCAACACATTTTTAGTATAAAAATGATTTTCAAAATTGTTCTGTTTTTTTCATTTATTGAATTTACAAATTTGCTAAATTTATATAAACTAGCACCACAGACGCGCGCTTCGCGCGCGCTATTTAGCTTTAACATTATGCTATTACTATTACACTATTAATTTCTTGATACACACAACTGTCAAAATATACGATGACAGCTGCAAATGAAGTAAGCGCAGCGAGAAAACCAATCAGCATCGCGGAAAAGCGGCAACAATAAATTCGACTATCGACTTAACCATGATACAAAGACATTGTCTTTGTATCATGGACTTAACATGCCTTTTTTTAGAAAGGAAACTCTTAAATTTATCAAAAAAATTATTTATTGCATTATTTACTGCATTTATTAACTTTTTGTGATAAATTAAATTTATCAGTATTTATTGTTTGTTACTATTTACTTAATTTCTTAATTTACGGAATTTATTTTATTTAATTAAGTTTTATTTATTTACTTCAATTTAATTGAAATAATTCCTCAATTAGAATTGAATTTATGTAGACATATTTTCGATACAGTTATTTTGTTTTATTCAAAAATGACGCGTAATGCCTGCCGTCACTTCCGCTCCCATTAATGGCGGCTTACCACACCGAGGGTATACATAATGGTTCTTATCAATGTAGGTATTCATAATTATTACGTAAAATATTATTATATATACCATTTGCTTTAATTTCTTATTTACAGAAAAATTAGGAGAATTGCAGGCGACAACTCGTCGAGATCTGACGACTTTAAAGGCAGGAAAGCCTTTAACAAGATTAAGATATAGTTGGATTATAAAAAATGGATTATAATGCTCTTGTGAACGCGTGGGACAGATTAGACGATGGCCTCTCTATAGAAGATTTTTTGTCATTGACAAGTTCATTACTATCAAAAATTATTAGATAATAACAAACAATTTAAATAAATAATTCGTATAAACTGTTTACTAAAATGTTTTTGCTTCAATAAATTTTTAAAATAAAATAAAGATATGCGTTCCGTATTTACTTCTGTACATTTTTTAATATTTCTTAAATATTTTATATAGGGGAGACCGGGGCTATCTCTGTCTACGGGGGCTATGTGTCCACAGCACTGCTATCTCAAGTTTTAAAAGACAGATGTCTCTACCATTGTAACAGAGTAGTTGAAAAATGCCCTACGTAAGATATTTAAATGTTGTTTGTTTTCTTGCAATGCCTTTTGCAGACGCTATATACGTTAAAAGAAAAGCGAAAACAATTATTCACATTTTTCGACGGTCGAAAAATTTGCTGTGCGACAGTAGTTTAACTTAAATTAAAGTAAGCAATTCATAATATTATCAATTAATATATATAATAGTTATCAGGTGTGAGAAACGTCAAATCTTAATTCCGCATTATCTAAAATTGGCAACATGTTAAAGACTGAAAAACGTGATCGGGGCTATCTGTCCTATTTTTGATGGGGCAATGTGTCCACACTTCAATGACGAATTGTTCTTTTATAAATAGATAATGGTGCGTAACTACAAAAGAAAGACTTTCCTTAAGACGGATAAGGTAGACATATCCAATAAAATTATATTTAGAGCGATTAAAAAAATAAAAATTGAGCGAGAATCTTTTCATAAAAACAGCGTTAGACTTTGGAATAAATGTTCGGGCTCTCACTCGCTACTGTAAAAAAATGACCTACGAGCAACTACTTGATTCTGCGATTCAAGAATTGTCACCAAATTTTTATTATAAAAATACACGTCAAGTTAAATATATGAGTTTGTCTTAAATTATTGAGTATTTTCTATTTCAAACGCTGCCGAAGATAAAGTAAAGGCTACAAATAAAAAAAAAGATTAAAGAATTGAGGGGACAAAAGAAACTCATCACATTGATTTTGCAACGGACTCAAAATCAGTTTGATGCCACCGTATATAAAGAAAAGTCAGCTCTACGCAGGAAACTTTCAAAAAATCTACACCAAAGTGCCTGCTACTTCTCTGACTCCAACGAGTAGGCAGTTTTTTCAATATTATATATTAATAATAAATAATATTATAAATAAGTATAAAAATTAATATAAATAATGTGTTTTTTATTATGTGGACAGATAGCCCCGCATATGGGGCTATCTGTCTACGCTTGACTTGTCCACTTAAAAAATTCGCCTCTTTAAAATGTTAAAAGATCAACGATTCTAATTATGTTTTTTTTTTAATAGCAAGGTTGAAAGGTTATACCATTAAAATTTTAGTCAAATATCTTTATTAGTTTTTTAGTAAAAACTAATACACTTGAAAAAAGTGTAAAGTGTGGACACATATAGCCCCGGTCTCCCCTATATGATAAATAATATATAACAGCGTAAAACATATACCTTTTATGTATATGTGTATATATACAGGGTGTATCAGAATGTTTGGTACTTTTTTCATATTTAGATAGAGCGAGCCAAACTGAGTCGAAAAGTCATGTACCATTTTGCAATTTTCGCAATAGTTGATGAGTTATTAATGATTAAAAATCGCCGTATTGGCCCGGCCCACCGCCAAATTCAAGCGCGCGGCGAGATGCGGCCGCCCCGCGGTCGGCGCGCGGGCAGTTGTTTACTTCAAGCGGCACGAGCGGCGCGTAACGCCGGGCCCCCGTCCTGAGCGATGATAGTTTCTCGCCTTTTTTAAATAGAAATAAAATTTTCTAACAACATAGAAAAATTTTTTGTGCGTACTTATGTACATACGTGTGTACATGCATACACAGTAAAATATCAATTGTACTGCTTAAAAAAGCGATTACTCAATTTACTTTTTTTCTGTTAGTAAGTAACGGTTGTCTTTAAGAAAGAATATTTTCTTGATAATAGTCTTAAAATGTACAAATTTTAGAAAGAGTCTTTATCATGTACTCGAAAGAAGAATTTATACTCCTTCAAAGAACATAATAAAATTTTATTAAAGAAAAGTCAAAATAATAAATAAAGTAATATGAGGACCCTCGAGATTATAAAATAGGAGAAGTCAAGGCTATGACGGTCAGACGCAGATCACAGTGCGTAATATCAGAAATAACTGATTTATTCGTCGTTTTGATACATTACATCGATCCGTACGTTTCGGCTCAGCTTTGAGCCATCTTCAGCGGTAGTTACAGAAGTTAAGTTACACGTTCTCCGTACCGTATGGTGAGTTTACTGATTCAAAGTATCAGAAACATAGACCAATTGATCCATATCTGTAAATTTGTTCAATTAATGTTGAGATATTAAAAAGATCTCTTAGGAAACTCACCATTCGGTCTGAAAAACGTGGAATACAGAGCCATGTACATACATAATGAATACTCTCTGCGAGAAGACTTGACGATCTTGTCGACACGACACACAATGATATGAAAGGTCTTGCAAGAAGAGGCATGTCGTAGGTCAACACACCGGCGAGGATTATAACATAGCACGATTTGACACCGTCTCAAAATGACACGGATTTTTTGCATCATGCATATGTCACGGTTTTGAGCAAATTGTAATCCATGCTCATGAACTTGGTCGTTGGCAAATCGGGGTTTTACTATTGGTACATGCAATATTGTGACGGTGTCAAATCGTGCTTTGTTATAATCCTCGCCGATGTGTTGACCTACGACATGCCTCTTCTTGCAAGACCTTTCATATCATTGTGTGTCGTGTCGACAAGATCGTCAAGTCTTCTCGCAGAGAGTATTCATTATGTATGTACATGGCTCTGTATTCCACGTTTTTCAGACCGAATGGTGAGTTTCCTAAGAGATCTTTTTAATATCTCAACATTAATTGAACAAATTTACAGATATGGATCAATTGGTCTATGTTTCTGATACTTTGAATCAGTAAACTCACCATACGGTACGGAGAACGTGTAACTTAACTTCTGTAACTACCGCTGAAGATGGCTCAAAGCTGAGCCGAAACGTACGGATCGATGTAATGTATCAAAACGACGAATAAATCAGTTATTTCTGATATTACGCACTGTGATCTGCGTCTGACCGTCATAGCCTTGACTTCTCCTATTTTATAATCTCGAGGGTCCTCATATTACTTTATTTATTATTTTGACTTTTCTTTAATAAAATTTTATTATGTTCTTTGAAGGAGTATAAATTCTTCTTTCGAGTACATGATAAAGACTCTTTCTAAAATTTGTACATTTTAAGACTATTATCAAGAAAATATTCTTTCTTAAAGACAACCGTTACTTACTAACAGAAAAAAAGTAAATTGAGTAATCGCTTTTTTAAGCAGTACAATTGATATTTTACTGTGTATGCATGTACACACGTATGTACATAAGTACGCACAAAAAATTTTTCTATGTTGTTAGAAAATTTTATTTCTATTTAAAAAAGGCGAGAAACTATCATCGCTCAGGACGGGGGCCCGGCGTTACGCGCCGCTCGTGCCGCTTGAAGTAAACAACTGCCCGCGCGCCGACCGCGGGGCGGCCGCATCTCGCCGCGCGCTTGAATTTGGCGGTGGGCCGGGCCAATACGGCGATTTTTAATCATTAATAACTCATCAACTATTGCGAAAATTGCAAAATGGTACATGACTTTTCGACTCAGTTTGGCTCGCTCTATCTAAATATGAAAAAAGTACCAAACATTCTGATACACCCTGTATATTATAGGGTGGTCCTTATTTTTCGACTTTTAAATTTATTCTGCGGCACCCCCCAGAATGTTTCCAATTCGCAAAAAAATAATCCCTGCCAAAGCTCAGCTCGATCGGATAACGGAAACCCGTGCCCCCGGATTTTTAAACATTTGAGTTCTCTTGTATTAAACTGTTTATTCCATCAACATTGGTTTTTAAAGCGTATTTTCCACAAAAATCGGCCTAAAGCACTTTTCTTTTTTTAACATGTGTGTCTTGCTTTTCTGCATCGTTTGAGACCTTATACGTCTCATTTAAACAATTAGGTAAATTGTTAATAACTAAAAAATAAAAATAAATAGTTATTGCATTTATTGCTTGATCAGCTGGAAAAAATTATGTATGGGCTACAAAAGTTATAATAGTATGTTTAGAGCCAAAAGAAGAACAAAAATCAAAAGATTTCATGTCTTTATTAAAAACAATCAATTTTTAGTGGCTAACGTTACCTAATAATATTTATTGCAATAATAAGGTTTTCTTTGTCAAATCAGGGAAGCGGCGGCGGTAATCTTTTACAACTCGTAATAAATACTGTTTTTGATCTTCGTTTCTAGTTTCTAGTAATTAATTTACTGTAATCCTCCATTAACTTAACGCCTCTTTCCGCTGTATCGTTAACAACTTTTAATTTGGATACAATTTGAAAACCTTTTTTAAAAGTGTCGTTTTCTGACCAGGTTGACGGGTCAGTCTGCATAAAATCCCGACTAATATTAAATCTGTCGAAAAAATCAGCTGTTTTCGCAGTTACGAAATGTTCAATATCTTTTTCTAGCACTTCAGGAATATTGTGTGCTTTTATAACTACGCGCTTAACACTTTCATTTGTCGATATTTTTTCTGGATTGATAGCTTCAGTCATCTACTTTTTCGTATCTGCGGATACTTTCTGATCAAAGAATACAAGCGCAACAGCTTCGGGACTTAAGGTAGGCGTCTCGGTACGTGCTAGTCATGTGACTGTTTGTAGGTTTTCACGTTCAGAAATATATTTCAGGCAATTTTTGCTAAGGGAAAATTATTTTATGAATTATGGTGTAAAATTTCATACGTGACAAAGTATGTTACTTTTTCCAAATTCTGTGATTTTTCTCATTTGACTCCGTTTTGATCAGCTGATCATGCGAGTCGTCGAGAAAGGTTACAAGTGAGAAAAATACTTGGCAACGTCGCATTTTACGTCAGTTGTAGTTTGTCAACAACCGGCAAATTCCTAACCTCGATTTAGATAGCCAATGTTAGATAGCCCACAGGGGTGTCAATCACTATCCAATTCGGCTAAGAAAGACGAGCCCCATAACCTGCAATTACAGTGATTAGCCAGCGGCGTTGCCAAGTCTTCCCAACCTCACCTCGACCAAAAAATGTCTGCTCGATTACCGCATTTTCACTAAAATAAACTAAAAAATTAGCAGCGAAATCTCCGGTAAACTATATATTTTATGGTTGCATCGGATTCTTCGAAATCTAATGTACAAAAAGCAATGTTTTTTCTCACTTCATCTAATCGAAAAATGCGAAAATATGTGATTGAAACCGTGATAGAGCCTTCTTTTTCTGGCCGTCTGTATGAAGTAATGCAAAATTTGTGATTTTCGAGATCGATTTTCTAGAGTAAATAGTCGGTAAGGAGCCACAGAAAAAATCGACTGCAAAGCTGATCATATAATTTGATATAAAATCCGAAATCGAAAACTTTATCTAATACATGCCCTGACGAGACGACTACCTTAAGTATAAATATTATTAGGTAACGTTAGCCACAAAAAATTGATTGTTTTTAATAAAAACATGAAATCTTTTAATTTTTGTTCTTCTTTTGGCTCTAAACATACTACTATAACTTTTGTAGCCCATACATAATTTTTTCCAGCTGATTAAGCAATAAATGCAATAACTATTTATTTTTATTTTTTAGTTATTAACAATTTACCTAATTGTTTAAATGAGACGTATAATAGGCCAGTCATATTAGACATCGAATCTTCCAATTAATCTTCCCAGGTTGCAACCACCATGAATCGGTTTGATTTAAGGTGCTCTAAGTGGGATTTATTTTGCTTCGCAAAATTAATGCGCAATAAAAAGTTATTAACAATATTATCAACAAAAAACATGATTTTTTTTATTTTTTCTCAAATATCTCGAAAACTAAGCAAGATAGGGTTACTAACTATACGTACCTTTTTTGTAGAGCGTAAAATTATCTACAATAATGATCTGAACAACATTTATCGTCAAGTCAGTCGTTTAGCTAGCACGCGCCGTCAAAGTCCGAGACTCGGATCTCGAAAACCCTCGATTTCATGGTTTATTTGATGTTGCGCCAGTGAGGTGCAATTTTTTTCCGTCATTTAAAATGGAATTAAAAATCTCAAAAAAATCACACATTATCTGAGAACGACAAAGAATACTTTTCATGGTGTAACCGATTTTTTAGACCCTTTTTCTTTAGTTTGTAGCTATGTAAGCAAAAAATTTTGATTTTTTGGAATAGTCTTAGTTTTTTGCTGTTTTCAGGCCTTAGAATTTATTTGAGACAAATTTTATTGTATGCATCTTGTTGTGGATGAAATTTGCAACAAAAATGGACCCTTGTATTTTTTTCGTACGACGAACGCTGATTTTTTTATTGACACGCAAAGTTATCCAATATTGCGCACAGGTCGGATAACGTTTGTTTTACACTGAAATAATTATTTTTCATTAAAATTTACGTGATTTTTCTCATTATTATTGAACCATATTGCAAAAAACGGCTTTGCTAAACGACTGACTTGACGATAAATGTTGTTCAGATCATTATTGTAGATAATTTTACGCTCTACAAAAAAGGTACGTATAGTTAGTAACCCTATCTTGCTTAGTTTTCGAGATATTTGAGAAAAAATAAAAAAAAATCGCGTTTTTTGTTGATAATATTGTTAATAACTTTTTATTGCGCATTAATTTTGCAAAGCAAAATAAATCCCACTTAGAGCACCTCAAATCAAAGCGATTCATGGTGGTTGCAACCTGGGAAGATTAATTGGAAGGTTAACCCCCTAAATTAGTCTAATATGACTGGCCTATAAGGTCTCAAACGATGCAGAAAAGCAAGACACATATGTTAAAAAAAGAAAAGTGCTTTAGGCCGGATTTTTGTGGAAAATACGCTTTAAAAACCAATGTTAATAGAATAAACAGTTTAATACAAGAAAACTCAAATGTTTAAAAATCCGGGGGCACGGGTTTCCGTTATCCGATCGAGCTGAGCTTTGGCAGGGATTATTTTTTTGCGAATTGGAAACATTCTGGGGGGTGCCGCAAAAAAAATTTTTGTCGAGTAAATATATATAAGGACCACCCTAATATATATAATATATATATATATATATATATAATAAATTCGTATAGATAACAATCTAAGATCTAAGACATATGTTACGCTGCACACACGCGCGTACACATACACACACACACACACATACACGCACACACACACACACACACACACACACACACACACACACACACAAACACATATTTCCTTTTATATCACACGTGCGTGGAAAGTGGCCCATTACGCGCGTGTTTTTTATGCGACAAATAGCCAATTCCACACACGAGAAATTTTCCACTCGAAACAGTGCGGTAATGAGATATTATGTCACACGTGCATGGAAAGTGACACATTCCGCACGCGACGCGTGCGGGATTTACCACTTTCCACGCACTTGCAACATAAAATAGGGTGTGCAACACGTGCGTGAAGTTGAAAATTCCCGTGTGCGGTGACCGCACTCGCCTTCGGCTCGTGCGTCAACTCCGCACCCGTGAATTTTCATCTTCCAGCACTTGTTGCACAATGTACTATTACCGCACTGTTTCGATCGTAATGGGCCACCACGCACGTGTGATATAAAATAGTGTGTGTAACACGTGCGGGTTGAAAATTGGACACGCGTGCGGGTGATCGCACTCGCCTTCGGCTCGTGCGTCCACTCCGCACCCGTGTCCAATTTTCAACTTCCCGCACTTGTTACACAAATAACTATTCTTTTTCTTTTTGTCTTGTTTTATCGCGATGCGAGGGAGAGGTAGAGGCCGAAGAAGAGGCAGAGGCAGAGGCAGAGGCAGAGAAAGAAGCGGAGCTGGTGAAGAAAAAAATATATCGGGCATCAACATATATATTAACACATATATTATGGGTGTACAACTTAATTCGGTCCGTTTTCAAAAGATGGCTCTAGGTGCTATAAATGGTTGACGGCGACAGCTGATTTTTGCTGTATTGTGAAGTGTCAACATCTGTCAACCAAATATTGTTTACAAGCCTTTGAGTTTTGCACAACAAGTTTAATTTTTACTGCGTTGAAAATGTCGAGTTTCGTTCCAAATAAGCACCATTTGCGGGAAGTTTTGATTTTCTGTTTCAATTGGAAGAAAAGTGCAGCTGAAGCGCATCGAATGCTTGTGGAAGTGTATGGTGAATCTGCACCATCGGATAAATCTTGCAGAGAATGGTTTCGACGATTTAAAAGTGGTGATTTTAGTGTTGAAGACAAAGAGCGTTCGGGTCAACCGAAAAAGTTTGAAGATAAAGAATTAAAAACATTACTCGATCAAGATTCGTGTCAAACGCAAGAAGAGCTCGCAAAAACATTGGAAGTTACTCAACAAGCTATTTCGAAACGACTCAAAGCCGCGGGATACATCCAAAAGCAAGGAAATTGGGTCCCATATGAATTGAAACCGAGAGATATCGAACAACGATTTTGCATGTCCGAAATGTTGCTTGAACGGTACAAAAAGAAGTCTTTTCTGCATCGAATCATTACCGGGGGCGAAAAATGGATTCACTACGACAACCCGAAACGCAAAAAATCGTATGTAAAGCCCGGCCAACCGGGAACATCAACGCCGAAGCCGAATATCCATGGTGCCAAGGTAATGCTCTGTATTTGGTGGGATCAGAAGGGTGTGATCCACTATGAGCTGCTAAAACCTGGTCAAACCATCACGGGAGACTTCTACAGGCAACAATTGATCCGTTTAAAGCGAGCTATAGCCGAAAAACGTCCAGAATATGTGACCAGACACGAATCCATAATCTTTCACCATGACAACGCTCGGCCTCATGTTGCTGTTCCGGTTAAAAACTATTTGGAAAATATTGGATGGGAAGTTCTGGCTCACCCGCCTTATAGCCCAGACCTTGCCCCTTCCGACTACCATTTTTTCGATCGATGCAGAACGCTTTGACTGGAATACGCTTCACTTCAGAACAGGGTATTAAAAATTGGCTCGATTCATTCTTGGCTTCAAAAGATGAACGCTTCTTCCGCGACGGAATCCATAAATTGCCAGAAAGATGGGAAAAAGTAGTGGCTAGCGATGGACAGTACTTTGAATAAGGTATTAATTCATTTTATCGTTCAAATAAATGCGTTTTTCAAGCAAAAAAACGGACCGAATTAAGTTGTACACCCAATACCAAAAATAATCTTCAATAAATAATAAAGTAACAATTAATATCTATATTTTATTTATGCATAGCTCTCTCTACTCCTAAATCTAACTTCTAAATCCTTTCCTTCCTGAATTAGTGTTTATAAATATTTATTTCATTTTATTTACAATTTTTACTTTTATAAATAAATAAATATATATATATGTATATATTTTTTAATATGCATATATATAGGTATATGCATATTTAAAAGTTATAAATATAAAAATTGTAAATATGATTAAATAAATATTTATAAATATGACGTAGCGCATCGTCGATTTACCAACTCGAGACTTGGCAATCGGCGAGGCACGAGACACGATACCCGAAATGCGTGGCATCGTGGCAACGTCGCATAGCCGGCGCGTACCGCCGCGGCCAGCATATCCCCTCCAGCTGGGTAGTTCGGACACGAACCACCAAATACCGACAATATCGAAAAGTGGATGTATACATAGCACGGACATGAACCAAATTCATCGACAGTATCGAAAAGTGGATGTGACTCGTAGTTCCAATTCCTGAAAGTGGATGTGTGGCGCTACTGTACGGCCTAGCAAAAGCGTCCCAAGAAAATCGCCGTCATTGCGCCTCTCATCCTTCTCTCTGCTTTTGTCGGCAACTTTGTCGCTGTCGCTATCGTCTATTGTGCAAGGGGCTTTATGTTTACGTTTTAAGCCCCTTGCACAATAGGCGATAGCGATAGCGATAGCGACAGCGACAAAGTTGCCGACAAAGCTATACCTTTGTCGGCAGGCAACCTTGTTGCTGTCGCTATCGCTATTGCTATCGCCTATTGTGCAAGGGGCTTTACACTTATGGTTATGGCAATTCGTATGCGAAAGCCTGGGGCTCGATTGCGTATCTTGAAACGAGGTAAAAATTACAAAAGTGAGGAAATTCGCTAGAGTATCTACGATTTTATTTGTCAAAATCTAGTAAATCTGTTCATTTTTGTAATTTTCACCTCGTTTCAAGATACACAATCGACCTCCTGGACCACTCTCTCTCTTCTCTCTGCTGGAAAGCATCTTATTTACGCACGCGCGCACAAACACACGCACATCTACTCGCGCGACACACACACACACACACACAGATACACGACACCTACACTCGTTGTTTATGCAAAGCCACGGATCACCAGATCACCACGGATGATTCGGTGTTGCATGCGGAACTTTTAAGGATCGAAAACGATCGTCGTGGATTAAATAATCACACGAAAGATTCGATTTTATCGCTTTATCGAGGACAAGTAAGTAATTATGACGCAATTGCGTTATCGCGACACGCTATCGTGGCCGAAACGTAGACCGAAACAGGGCGGGGATGTTGTTCGGGATGTGCGTCAAATTTCGCAATCGGCATTCGCACGTTGATTGACGTATACGGACAACAGCCTTCGACACGAGATCCATCGTTTGTTTCATCGGGCGTATATACATACACAACAGTCTGATTCGCTCGAGTTTCGCGTTCTCTACCGTTTCGTTTTTCTTTTTTACGCGAAATTTTACGACCAAAAGCTGCAGCTGATCTCAAGCAGCCATCGACAAACCCCCTTTCTCTTAATTTGTCCCCGCGATGATTTATATTTTTAGCATCGCGCGTCACGTCTGAAATATAACGATAAACAACGCTATAGATCACTTTATTATCTAACATGGTCTTTCGTTTTCATGTAAATTAAATCATATAAATTGAAATACATCCTCACCTATCTAGATTTACATGTACTGTTTTAACGTATTATTGCAAAATCTTGGTACTGCTAAATTAATAAAATATGAAAATCCTTGAATATTTGGGCGTTGCATCATATCAAATTTCTCATATTGACAGCTAGAAGAACATCATGCATAAGAATGGACCGCCGCCACCTTATGAACCACCACCTTATGCGCCGCCTGCTTACTCCCAAAATGTGGGAGGCGTTCCTCCAGCTAGTCCGTTTACACCTGCGCAAACTTGTATGTTGAGAAGATATAGAATTTATATTAATTAATGAAAATTACTTGATTAATTGATGAAAATATACATGTTACTAATTGTATTCTCTGTGCTCTGTATTTTACAGATGCAAATGGGCCTACTATAGTTACGACTATTGTTCCGCTTGGACCACAGTCGACTCATACAATCTGTCCACATTGCCATGCTGAAATAGATACAACAACAAAAACTGAACCTGGCATGATCGCTTATATCTCAGGTGTTATTATAGCATTGCTGGGGTAATTATGATTAATATTTCGAGTTACATTGCGTTATATTTATATAGGTATAATTTATTGTAATGCACAATTTCTGTTTTATTTTATATTAGATGTTGGTTTGGTTGCTGCTTGATTCCATGTTGCATCGACGAATGCATGGACGTTCATCATACCTGTCCAAACTGTAAAGCTTATCTAGGACGTCATAGAAGATAAGTGGATTGTATTAGCATCCACGTGTTGCATTTGAATGTTGAAATATCTTTACGGTACTACTAATTCCAATGGATATACTAAACTTGATTTTGACATTGTACATTATTTTGACGGACAGCTTTTTGGTCAGAGAGTGATGATCTATAAAAGATGTAGCTCCAATTAGATCAATCTAGTTAAATCTTTATAACGAAATTAGTAGAAGAATGCACAGTATCTAAGTAATTATACAGTTCTATATAATTTTTTAATGTCTACAAGATAACATTGCACACAATTCATTATTATAAGGCACGGATTTTGTAAGAATATTTTTCATGTTTTTGCGTGAATTACGGAATTATGTGCAATTATGTGTAAGATTGTGGTAATTATGCAGAGATACGGACCTCTCTTCGATGACTTTGGCCTTAATGTTGTCTGTGTTAGCCCTGCCTGATGCTCTGGTGAAAATAAAAATCAGAGCGTAAGAGGAGAATGATAGAAGAGTAAACGAAACTTATAGGAAACATAAATTGGAATGCATCTTTTATGTTTCACTTCCAACTTACGTTTCCTAGAAATTTCGTTTACGTTTTTGTCACTTTCCGCTTACATTTGACTTACGCTCCGATTTTTATTTTCGCCAGGGTGCGAGTACACGTGTAATACAGGTACTCATATAAATATGGGTATTCGTATTTCGTATGATACAGGTATCCGTACGATACGGGTACAATACGGATACCCGCGTAATCGGTCTTCATTCGTATGCAACAAATGACATCAAGACTGCATGCACTTTGAATTTATTTAACTTTACCAGTGACTGTAGCATCTTGCGAACACAGTTTTAGCAAGCTCAACTTAATAAAGAATTATCTCCGTTCTGCGATAAACCAAGAAAGATTAACCAGCCTTGCATTATTATCAATAAAAAAAGTGGTTTTACACATAAATGTAGATGCAATAATAGACGAATTCGCTTTAGCCAAGGCAAGAAAAATAAAATTGTAACTTTTATAAATTTATACATTTATAAGTAATGTTTCCTATCTAAAAAAGACTAGTATACATTAAATCAGATGTTATTTTTTCTGGGAGGGGGGGGAGGGGGCGTCGATACAGATCTTTGCCAAGGGCGCAAAGGATCCTAGATACGCCTCTCTGTCAAGGTCACCCATCTGAGTGACCTGAAGGTTTTAGCTGTCGGTCATTGTTTATTAAAAAGTTATAAACAAAAAAGTTAAAAAAATCTAACGGTTTGTGTCAGAGCTAAGAGAAGTAATTTGTTGATATGTGTGTATAGACAGTACACACTTATCAACAAAGGGCTACCGTCCCTCCTCCACAAACAGGGGAGGATGGGGGTAGAACTTGGTTCGCGTAGAAAGTTGAAAACCCGAACCGTACAATGGCAGACCTCGTTTCGCTCTGTAAGCAGAGGTGGGGTGGATCTTGCTTCGTGTGGATGATTCTCTGGACAGCATTTTGTACTTTCCACGCAAAGCGATCTCCACTCCATCCCACCCCATCCCTGCTTACAGGGCGAAAAGAGGTCTGTCATTGTACGGTTTGGGTTTTCAACTTTCCACGCGAACCAAGGTTCACCCTCACCCACTTCCGCCTATATGTGTACTGTCTATACACACATATTAGCAAATTTACTTACAGACGATAGACCCTCATTCCGCGTACACGTGTGGGCAGGGAGGAGCTCCGCCGCCCACGCATTCAATAAATAATATTTACAATTATAATCATACAATTATGGTTAAAGCAGAGAATACTTTGTATAGTTTGTATTCATGCTTTTTAACATATAAAATTGTATACAGGGTGTTCCATTTTAAATGACGACCTCAAATATCTCTTGAATGACACATTTTAGAGCAAAATGTTTCAGAAAAAAGTTACAGGGTTCAAAAGGGGCCAATAGACGATCTTACTAGATTTTGGGTCCTGGCCCCGTGTTGGGCTCAGCAGGGCCCAAGTTAAATTTTTTAAATGGAAACCTTTATTTTTTATTGTACGAGCTTTTTCTACTAATTAATTTGAACAACTTTTGTCTAAAACTTTTTTATTTGCCTAATACTTTTTGAGATATTCAAGGCAAATTTGGTAATTTTTTCGATATTTAGCTTACCATATCTCGATAATTGTTTGTTGGAAGGAAAAATGATACAGGACTTTTTGACTTAATTTGGTCTGAAGAATAAGCTCTTGCAATAGTACCGTAACTTTTTTAAATACTTGTGTACCTATACATGAAAACTCTAAGGAGATGTCTACACGAGTATTTAAAAAAGTTGAGGTACTATTGCAACAGCATATTCTTGAGACCAAATTAAGTCAAAAAGTCCTGTACCACTTTTTCCTCCGACAAACAATTATCATAAGCTAAATATTGAAAAAGTTACCAAATTTTTCTTGAATATCTCAAAAAATATGAGGCAAATAAAAAAATATTTCAGACAAGTTGTTCAAATTAATTAGTAAAAAAAGATGGTACAAAAAAAATGGGGGTTTGAAAAATTTAACTTGGATTCTACTGGGCCAAACACGGTCTCCGAACCCAAAATCTAATAAGGCCAATCCTCTATTGGTCCCCTTTAAAACCTGTAACTTTTATCTAAAACATTTTCTTCTAAAATGTGTCATTCAAGAGATATATGAGGTCGTCATTTAAAATGCAACACTCTGTATGTACACAATTAAGAATTTAATTGACTATACTGGCAATGAGAGAGAGAGAGAGAGAGAGAGAGATAGAGAGATACTGGCAGCTCTCTCTCTCTCTCTCTCTCTCTCTCTCTCTCTCTCTCTCTCTCTCTCTCTCTCTCTCTCTCTCTCTCTCTCTCTCTCTCTCTCTCTCTCTCATTGCCAGCATAGTCAATTAAATTCTTAATTGTGTTATATTGACTGGCGAAGTAAATGTTACTTATTCACTCTGTATATACTTTTCTATACCAACTATTTATTGCTTTAACAAAAAGACTGTTCAATATATTAACGATTCACTGCTTTAAATGACTTTCCTTCGTTCATACATGTACATATACTATTTTCACATACGTATTAGTTGGTTTATGCCTTTTAATACTCAAAATAACTACTATATTTTTCAAACTTTTTTTATTAATAACTTTTTAATAAACAATGACCGACGGCTAAAACCTTCAGAAGGTCACTCAGAAGGTGACTTGACAACATATCAAGGTCAAGGTCATCGGAGGGTGGTCCGTATCTCTGCATAATTATCAAGATTTTTAGTAACAGAAAGCGTGTTCAAAAAACATTGTGTATAACTCGTGAAAAAGTGAGACTTCCATATCAATTTATGCTTCCAATATTAATAGCTATGACTTTTATTAATTTCTATTATTATTAATTATTAATATAGATATGTACTGTAAACTATCTGCAGCATTGATTTTTAAAGATTAATTTGTTATTAATCGTGATTTATGCCAGTTTTTGGCTCAAATGTCATTGTTTAGAACAAAACGTTAAGGTGACTATAAAATTGATAGGCAGCAATAATACACGCAGCTATCTTTACTCATTGAGCCGTCCAACTCTATAAATATAATTAATGATATCGTACGCATTGATAAATTTTTTCTAAAATATTATTTCGGTAAATTTAAACTAAATCACAACACAGTGGAGACCACTCCCAATTTTTTAGCGTAATTTATGCTAAAATACTTAGCTTTTATTGTTAGATTAGTTAGATCTTGATTTGAAAAGTCTTGATCTATTTCGTATACAATAAATCTATCTCGTATACAATATTTATATCATGAAAGTATACAGATTATCAAACGAAATTTGATGTTGATAACTTATGTTTTTATATCATTGACTCTACGTTTACACGGCGGCTCTCTGGTTTAATAGCTACCGTATACTATCCGATCCAAAATTTTCCTTCTTTTGATCATAATAATTATTTAGATATGAGCTTTTTCGATATTTGAACTACGATATTTGAAATTTATAGTATACAGTATATATCAAACATTGTTTCAAATGTTTAGAGTATCAAAATAGGTTCATATTTAAATGATCGTTATAATTAGAAAAGAAAAAATTTTGGATCGGATAATATACGGTAGTTACTAAATCGGATTACAACCCAAGCAGCATTTTGACGTCCGCCCGACGTTAAGATAAACACACTTAACGTTGGTATCCAACGTTTTCGCTACGTCGTTTCAACCCTCTTTTGCACTAATTTGGGGAATCAAATTTAGGTTGTACCAACGTTGGGATCCGACTTATAAAAGTTAAATTAAGGTTACATTTTTCCACCAGTTTTAACGTTGGTGTAAGTAATTTTTGTAAACTTTGATTTTGTACACTCTGCTAGACCTGAGGTTATTTTTTCACAACGTAATATTACGTGTAGTTTTCGTGCTTCCATTCAAACCATATGACGGCATTGGTGTAATAAATGTATCATAATACGTACTTATCAATTTGGCACAAATAAAATGGCTTTAGAGCAAAAATATAGTTTGCGCAGTCTTTGATACTATTGTAATTTTGCCATAAATACACGAACCCAGCACTGAAAATTTATAACGAAACCCACTTTATTGATAAATGTGGAAATAATAGGTCGAAATTAGACGAATCCCTTCTAAAATATTCCAATTTATTAAATATTCTATTAAATAACTAAAATTTTCAAAATGTAGATTTTTATTTTTTTTTATCAAAATTACTTTTAAAATAAACATGTTGTCAAAACTTTAACAACAGATATTATATAAATGCTTTAAATTGTTAATAAAGTGCGTTAAAAAATATAAATCTAAATATACTGGAAAATGGCGGATTATTTGCCTTCCTCTTTGAGGGATGAAAATGGCGAAGTCAGCGTTCCACACTATATCAAACTTTACGTAGTAAAAGGTGCGATAAATTCTACTAAGATTTGTCTTCTCGTATAAAATAATGAACTTTTTCAGACTTTTGCAAACTAAGTAGTATACCACTGTAGGCAAAATTGTACCTATATTGACTAAAAGTCTTAACAAGGTCGCCAAACTGACTTAACATGTCGATAAATAAGTATCGATTAGTTGAAAATTCTATACTAGATTTGCGAATGCGTCGTATATCTTAACCAAATCCGACCTATGCAATACCATCTATGGTGATCTAGGTTCTGGTTATGGTATAGCGTTAAGCGTAAGTCGGATTTACACTTATATCTCTACTCTCTTTTAGGCAGAATTTGTTACCATTTCTCGCGATTTCTTAACGTCAGTCAGAAATGACCACAGGCGACGTTTCACAACGTTAGCGTTTTACAACGTTTGATAACAAAACGTTGGTTTACGTTGGGAATTACGTATTGAAGTCGCTCGAAAAGTGTGGTGCAGAGTATAACGTCAGGCAAACGTTAACTATCTTAACGTCGGGTAATAGGACTTAAACTGTTTCAAATTTGACGTTGGGGAAATGATAAAAAAAGCACGTCGTAATTTTAACGTTAAGACAACGTCCAAAAAACGTTAGTATTATCTTTTAATTATAAGTTACATTTTATAATTTTCTTGGACCGCTTACAACGTTGTGATTAGTAGAAAAGTAGTCCTTAGTCGGAAAGTTAACCGAAAAATGCTGCTTGGGAAGCCGCTGTGTAAACGTAGTCATTGAATGGATAGCAGCTGATATATCACGTTTTGCTAGAAAGCTTTAGAAATCTCACACTCGTTTAAAAAGGAAAGATATATATATGTATATATATATATATATATATATATATATATATAATATTTAATTTTGCATATCTTACAAAAGCGACTGTAAACATTACTTTGATCAAATATCTTAATGCGTGCAAATAATAAGCTTAAAATGTCGTTTGACAAAATAAACTCGATATTATTGCGAGAGAAGAACTTGCGTTCATAACATAAAGTAATGGTAAAATAACGTTTAACAAGTGATATCGAGCTATCGAGAATTTGCTTATTTTTGCGCGTGTGTGCCTCAAATTAAACAAGACTTTATACACCTCCTGTGCTCTTATTGCAAGATAATTTCTATCTTGTAATGCTTATAAAAGAATGTTAACAATAAGAGAATATCAACTTGTACATCCATATATTTGATATATCTCTTTGTAAATTTTATCTTTGATACATGTAATATATTTGTAATATATTTAAACAGAAAAATTATAAACTTGATAACATTGTGCAATCTTAAAATTGTTTAAAGTGAATGTGAACAATAAATGAATATCAACTTGTGTCCACATATTAGAGTTCCTAAACTCTACACATATTTAATATTAGAGCTCCCGGTCAGAAACATGTTTTAAAATACACGGATACACGTGACACGTGTAGTCGTACGTACGACGCAGCCACCTATAATGCCTGATGGCTGCCTATTGGAAATTCAGAAGTCATGGGCAGAATGCAGATACTATAGCGCATGCGCATATGGCTTCGGCATTCTACCCCTGGCTCCTGCAATTATATTCTTTCACCTTAAAGCCGTGATCAGACTACGGATTGAGATTGAGATTGGATTGAAATTTGACCAATTAGAGCAAAGTTTACTAAACTTGAAGTTTTCTTTATTCTGATTGATTAAATTTCAATCCAATCTCAATCCCAATCCGTAGTCTGATCACGGCTTTAAGGCCATTGCACGTAACAAAGTTTTAGTCGTAATCGTAAGGCCGTAAGAAAATAGATCAATCACACTCGATTATTCTTCGAGCTCAAGGAGAATAATCAACTGTGATTGGCCTATTTTCTTACGGCCTTACGATTATGACTAAAACTTTGTTACGTGCAATGGCCTTTAAGGTCAATCCAGACAAACTTGCATAGGTGCATATAAGCATATGCATAAAAGGAATGGATTGGTCTATTTCCTTATGCACATGTATATGGACCAATCAATTTTCTTATGCTTATGTTTATGCGCTATGCAAGTTTATCTGGATAGACCTTTACGCATTATGCGTTAGTGCCTGTCTACAATAGGTGTTTTAAGCCCTAAGAAATTGACCAATCACAGTCAATTCTTCTCTTCAAATTCAACTGTGATTGAACAATTTCTTAAGGCTTAGGGCTTAAGGGTCGGCAGGAGACACGGTGGAGACCTCTGTCGGGTTGGCTTAGCTGCGACTCGCTGCGAGTCCGTATTTTATTTATTATAAATTTTTAAGAGCAAAAATGCAAAATCGGGCTCTTTACCTCTCTGCATTATTATATAAAGAGTATATAAAAAAAAATTCACGAATCTATGTAACTTATTTTATGAGAAATCTGAATATTACGAATCCGTAATTCGTAATATCCATATTTCTCATAAAATAAGTTACATAGATTCGTGAATTTTTTTTTATATACTCTTTATATAATAATGTAGGGAGGTAAAGAGCCCGATTTTGCATTTTTGCTCTTAAAAATTTATAATAAATAAAATAGGAGTTAAAGTGCAGTTTAACGTGCACTTAGTGCATAAAGTGCACCTGAGTGTACCTGAGTTTGCCTGGGTCTCCTGCCGACCCTTAAAACACCTATTGTAGACCGGGACTTATGCAGAAATGTGTGCTCCCCGCTAAGGCCCAGTTCAACAGTGGCCAGTTAGCTTAACTAGTAGTTAAGTAGTGATGCCGACCACTGAAACAAAATTCGGTAAGCTGTTTACAAGGTTAGATTTTGACAAGTTGCATTTTCGCAAAATACATAAGTGAAATATTGTGACAATATATACACATATATATTGAACACTGAAATAATTAATTTCCAGCTTTGTTCTCATTACGATATCTCATCGTATAACGAAAATGGATATCAAAACAAACCGAATACGAGCACCAAATTTTTCTCAAGATGAAAAACTGATACTTGTATCATTAATAAAAAAAATACAAATTAATAATAGAAAATAAGCGGACTGATGCTGTGAGTGTTAGATACAAAGAAGAGGCTTGGCTCAAGATATTAGAGAAATATAATCAGCAAAGCAATTGTCGTCCTCGCGACTTAGGAAACATTAAAAAAAAACATAAAACAACAATAAACAAAAATATTATATGATATTGACAAAACTGAAAAACACTTGTGTGATTTGGATCATCATTCTCTAATCATCATCTAGTAGATTTATTACAGTTGATGGTGTTCCTACATCATTTGGTTTGTCAGAATCAAACGGATTGATCAATCCATCGATGGATGGCCCAATTATTTCGTAAATGGCATCGGCCACAACATCAGTCACAATATTTCAAGATCCACCACCTAACAAATATATATGATAAAAATAAATTCTTGCTCGTAATCAAAAGCGCCTAAATAATTGAATGTTAATTAAATTACCTGTGAGATATGTTTCTCTTTTATTTTTTGCATACAACTTCTTGGCGTCCTTCTTAGCATTGATCCAGAAGTTTTTTAGGGCCGGTATTCATAGTCGGTTCTTATATTTAAGACCGTCTTAAGTACGATCTTAAGATGTTATGAACCAATCACAGAGCCATATTAGCATCTTAAGACGTTACTTAAGACGGTCTTGAAATAAGAACCGACTATGAATACCGGCCCTAAAAAACTTCTGGATCAATGCTAAGAAGGACGCCAAGAAGTTGTATGCAAAAAATAAAAGAGAAACATATCTCACAGGTAATTTAATTAACATTCAATTATTTAGGCGCTTTTGATTACGAGCAAGAATTTATTTTTATCATATATATTTGTTAGGTGGTGGATCCTCAAATATTGTGACTGATGTTGTGGCCGATGCCATTTACGAAATAATTGGGCCATCCATCGATGGATTGATCAATCCGTTTGATTCTGACAAACCAAATGATGTAGGAACACCATCAACTGTAATAAATCTACTAGATGATGATTAGAGAATAATGATCCAAATCACACAAGTGTTTTTCAGGTTTGTCAATATCATATAATATTTTTGTTTATTGTTGTTTTACATATAGAATCTTATACTATTTTAATGAGATACAACAATTTTCAGCATTTAGTAAAAAGCAGAGAATTGAACAGTTGGGCGGAATATAATCCTCAAAAATTGAAAACAATCATCAGTCCTCCGCTTTCCAATGCAAAAAAAAGGTATCCAGTGTAAATATAAGCGTCCAAAAACGGTCGAGTCAAACAGTTCCAACGAAGAAACATTGAATCTTATGGAGACAAAAACAGCACTAGCAAAGTTCATGCTGAAGAACATTAAAGCTAAGCAGCGAATTGAAACAAAAATACTAAAAAGAAAACTCGAAAAAGAGCAACTTGCAGTTAAATTACTTAAAATAAAATGTAGAAAGGCGAATAGAGAAGAGCCTGTTTCTTCCTATTCAGATAGTATGTTGTCATCTGAATCTTCAGAAGAGATTCTTCTTTAACCTACATGTACATATGAACGGGCAAAAAAGACGTACTAATGGTGATAAGAGAAATTAATTAATGTTTAGTTTTTTTGTTAATTTAGTACGTATTCCATGGCAATAATTGTGGGCTGTGTCAATAGAAAACAATGTACCTATGCGATTAATGATGCATTAAGTTATTTTTTTTTTTTATTGTCATTGATTACGCATATACATATATTTCATGACAATAATTGTGGGCTGTGTCAATAGAAACGTTAAAACGATGTGGCTATGCGATTAATGATGCATTAAGTTATTTTATTTTTTTTATTGTCATTGATTACGCATATACATATATTTCATGACAATAATTGTGAACTGTGTTAATAGAAATATAAAAACAACGTTTGTGCGATCAATGACGTATATTAAGTTATTTTTTTTTTAATTCTTGTCATTGCGTATATATATTTTTTTAATAAATAAAAAATATGAGCTGTGTTAATAGAAACAGGTTTTCCATATGACTTTGCGTCTCCGTTTGTTCATTATAATAAGCTGCAAAATTATTAATGCGTTATTTCATAATATCTTTGATTAAACAAAAATAGAAATAAAAATATATACTTATGCTATATCAACTGTATAGTATAATTACCTCTGGAAATAATTGTCTATCATATGTTGTCTCGCATCATTCCTTTCGCCAGGCAAATCTATATCGCGAATCTGTGGTATCTCATCGTACACGATTTCATTGATCAGTAGATCTGGCGGCCTGGCTTGCCTTGCGATGTTATGTAGTACCGCGGTCGCTACAATTACTGGTAATGTTCGTTCAACAGTAAAGAAACGAGAACCGATGTTGAGTACGGCAAATTTTCGACTCATATGCCGAATGTGCGTTCTACTACACACCGTGTGCGAATTTGAGCTTTATTATATAATTGTTCAGCAGGTGTCACTGGATTATTCAGAGGTGTCATGAGATAGGGCAGATTTGGGTAACCGGAATCTCCAAGTAAAATTCCATCACCAAATCTCCCAGCTTCAAATAAAGCTTTTATTCGCGAATTATTGAATATGGTGGAGTCATGAATCGCTCCAGGCCAGCGCGCTACAATGTCGATAAATTCTAATCGTGCATTTATCACAGCTTGCACATTTATCGAAAAATAGCCCTTTCTATTTCGATATAACTCTGCGTTTTCTCCACCTGATACAAATAAAACAAAAATTCAATTAAATGTATTAATCAAATATGAATCATTGTGCGATACATATGAATGTTTAGCAGAGAGTAAGATATAAGGAGACCGATCTCCGTACTATGAAAGTGGTCAATTTTTGGGCGAAAGTTGGTGGCGCTGGTGTTCCAAAAACGGTACCCTCGCTGCTGGTGACAGGCGGCTGAACAAAATTACGCGATACGTAAGGTTGGAATTTTACTACATTGAAGTACACTGAGAAAAAAATCAATTACATGTGCTATCACGGGGTGCCAAAAACATAAGTAATTAATTCAATTGTATTATTATTAGACCCAAATATCCGGATTATTAAACCAATAACTTAATTATTATTATTAGATCCAATTATTAAAAAAATAATTTAATTATTGATTTAATAAATCCAGATATTGGATGTAATAATAATACAATTGAATAAACTACTTATGTGTTTGGCACCCCGTGATAGCACTTTAATTGAAGCAACAGCTTTTTTTCTCAGTGTATAAGAAAAGTGAGTTAAAAAGTGAGTTATAATTGAGAAAGTGAGTTATAATAGTGAATTTTAATGAATTATTATGGCTATGTTCAATAGAACAAAAATAGATTTGTAAATAACATTATTAATCGAAACTACGAAATAGGGGAGACCGGAGCTAGACCGTTAGTTTTTTTTCGGTGCCGATTTTTAACAACAAAATAAATAATTGTAGTTAAACGTGGTATACCACTGTAAAGAGTGAACCTTTAGCTACAAAATTTATACAGGAAATTTTTATCTACGTCGCTTTGTTTAACCGGTACATACCAAAAACGACAACGGTGCAAAAATTGAAATCTCAAAAATGCCGGAGTTGAACCGCCACCCCCCGGGGTTAATCCGTTACACTGCATTTTCAATACATATACGTACATCTAATCCTGAAAAATGATAGGATACATTTTAATAATTGTTTTTTAAGAGAAAAATAAAAATTTATTTCAAATTTTTATGCGAAACATTAAAAAATAATTGTTTTACCTATTCCATAAAACAATTTAGGCACGTGCATACAGAGGTTAACCAAATCGTAAACTCCCCAACGGCACGTCACATTGTCAACGCGGGCAACCACGGGGAACACGCGTGACGGCGTTCCGGTGCCATAGGATCAGCGCGGACCCTCGAGCAACCTAACCAAGCCGCGTTTCTCGCGGGTGAGCGATAAATAGCGACAGGGGGGTTAGAAAAGCTCGCGGTGGAGCGCGACCATTTTACCGTCTCGACAGCGTCCTCGCGCCGATTCCTTGACGCGCCGACGACGACGACGACGACGGCCACGACCACCACGACGACGACGGCCACGACCACCACCACGACGACGACGACGACGACGACGACGACGATGACCACCACCGACACCACCACCACTACAACGGCGGCGACAATGACGCCGAGACGATGCGGCGAACGCTGGACGATGCGGTCGCACGCGCGACTGTCACTGACACAACGACCAACAACGACGATCTACCGCGCGCGCGACATGTCAACTCTCGCGCCGAAATCGCGGGATCTCAGAGCCGTGCCGTGTCTCGCCGTACCTCGCCGACGTGCCGTGAGCGCGAGCGATCTCGAAAACAACGGTCCGCCATCTTTTCGGTCGGCCAAAACACCCGTTTTGCGACGATACGTGCGTACCGTTTCCCTCCTACACAAACTGACGCACGTGCAAGGGAAGACAGAATCACGCTCGAGGGAAACCTAACCTAAAATCGCCGTGAGCTGAAGTCTTGCGCCCGGCGCGCCACAGTGACGAGACTGGCTGACCAGCCCCGGGTGCTTACTGGCGGATAAGCCCCAAACATAAGTTTCAGGTTTGATCGCCCACGAAATATTAGACATCAACGATAATGAAAAAACTACACTGGATTCGTGTTCAGCATGCATTACTCTTTATAATCACGTACCTCGAGATTTGGAGAGCAAATATTATTGCAGATATTACAATATTTCCACGCGCAGAAAATTTCACTTTTACCTTCCGAAAACACGTTTGCCCTCGTAAAAATCATAACACGGCAGGTAACCTGCCGAAACTCCGTTGGTCACATGGGTACCATAAGCAGCGTTTACAATGTTAATAGCGAGTTCGCACAATATACAGGTTCCGAGATATTTGATTTGGCGGATTTACCCCGTTAGCGGTCTAGCCCCGGTCTCCCCTACTGTGCTGTGGTATAATAATAATCATGTAATAATTCTAGGTAGGCTAATTCTTGATAGGCTTAGGTTTTTCATTCCCAATTTTTTGTACTTTGTTCTTTGCGAACGATAGCCAGTTTTGCACTCCGGCACAAAACAAGACATTTCAATACTTTTCACTTTCAATAAATTATACGAATTATACGAATATTACGTAAATCTGATCGGTCTTATGGCTGATGGCAGAGAACGAGGAATAAAACGTAAACGTTTCGACGCACTAAAAAAATTTTTATATAAAAACATCTAAATATGTATAATTATATAATATTATATATATAATATATTATATAAAATATGTCTGTACATATACAGGGTGTATCAGAATGTTTGGTACTTTTTTCATATTTAGATAGAGCGAGCCAAACTGAGTCGAAAAGTCATGTACCATTTTGCAATTTTCGCAATAGTTGATGAGTTATTAATGATTAAAAATCGCCGTATTGGCCCGGCCCACCGCCAAATTCAAGCGCGCGGCGAGATGCGGCCGCCCCGCGGTCGGCGCGCGGGCAGTTGTTTACTTCAAGCGGCACGAGCGGCGCGTAACGCCGGGCCCCCGTCCTGAGCGATGATAGTTTCTCGCCTTTTTTAAATAGAAATAAAATTTTCTAACAACATAGAAAAATTTTTTGTGCGTACTTATGTACATACGTGTGTACATGCATACACAGTAAAATATCAATTGTACTGCTTAAAAAAGCGATTACTCAATTTACTTTTTTTCTGTTAGTAAGTAACGGTTGTCTTTAAGAAAGAATATTTTCTTGATAATAGTCTTAAAATGTACAAATTTTAGAAAGAGTCTTTATCATGTACTCGAAAGAAGAATTTATACTCCTTCAAAGAACATAATAAAATTTTATTAAAGAAAAGTCAAAATAATAAATAAAGTAATATGAGGACCCTCGAGATTATAAAATAGGAGAAGTCAAGGCTATGACGGTCAGACGCAGATCACAGTGCGTAATATCAGAAATAACTGATTTATTCGTCGTTTTGATACATTACATCGATCCGTACGTTTCGGCTCAGCTTTGAGCCATCTTCAGCGGTAGTTACAGAAGTTAAGTTACACGTTCTCCGTACCGTATGGTGAGTTTACTGATTCAAAGTATCAGAAACATAGACCAATTGATCCATATCTGTAAATTTGTTCAATTAATGTTGAGATATTAAAAAGATCTCTTAGGAAACTCACCATTCGGTCTGAAAAACGTGGAATACAGAGCCATGTACATACATAATGAATACTCTCTGCGAGAAGACTTGACGATCTTGTCGACACGACACACAATGATATGAAAGGTCTTGCAAGAAGAGGCATGTCGTAGGTCAACACACCGGCGAGGATTATAACATAGCACGATTTGACACCGTCTCAAAATGACACGGATTTTTTGCATCATGCATATGTCACGGTTTTGAGCAAATTGTAATCCATGCTCATGAACTTGGTCGTTGGCAAATCGGGGTTTTACTATTGGTACATGCAATATTGTGACGGTGTCAAATCGTGCTTTGTTATAATCCTCGCCGATGTGTTGACCTACGACATGCCTCTTCTTGCAAGACCTTTCATATCATTGTGTGTCGTGTCGACAAGATCGTCAAGTCTTCTCGCAGAGAGTATTCATTATGTACATGGCTCTGTATTCCACGGTTTTCAGACCGAATGGTGAGTTTCCTAAGGGATCTTTTTAATATCTCAACATTATTTGAACAAATTTACAGATATGGATCAATTGATCTATGTTTCTGATACTTTGAATCAGTAAACTCACCATACGGTACGGAGAACGTGTAACTTAACTTGTGTAACTACCGCTGAAGATGGCTCAAAGCTGAGCCGAAACGTACGGATCGATGTAATGTATCAAAACGACGAATAAATCAGTTATTTCTGATATTACGCACTGTGATCTGCGTCTGACCGTCATAGCCTTGACTTCTCCTATTTTATAATCTCGAGGGTCCTCATATTACTTTATTTATTATTTTGACTTTTCTTTAATAAAATTTTATTATGTTCTTTGAAGGAGTATAAATTCTTCTTTCGAGTACATGATAAAGACTCTTTCTAAAATTTGTACATTTTAAGACTATTATCAAGAAAATATTCTTTCTTAAAGACAACCGTTACTTACTAACAGAAAAAAAGTAAATTGAGTAATCGCTTTTTTAAGCAGTACAATTGATATTTTACTGTGTATGCATGTACACACGTATGTACATAAGTACGCACAAAAAATTTTTCTATGTTGTTAGAAAATTTTATTTCTATTTAAAAAAGGCGAGAAACTATCATCGCTCAGGACGGGGGCCCGGCGTTACGCGCCGCTCGTGCCGCTTGAAGTAAACAACTGCCCGCGCGCCGACCGCGGGGCGGCCGCATCTCGCCGCGCGCTTGGATTTGGCGGTGGGCCGGGCCAATACGGCGATTTTTAATCATTAATAACTCATCAACTATTGCGAAAATTGCAAAATGGTACATGACTTTTCGACTCAGTTTGGCTCGCTCTATCTAAATATGAAAAAAGTACCAAACATTCTGATACACCCTGTATGTCCATACTATGTTTCTTTTTCTTTTGTATAATCTCTGTTCGTATGTACAAGACAAATAATAAGAAAAAGAATTAGAAAATAATTAAAAGGATAATTTTTGCATTTTTTTTCAAAAAAATAAAGTCTGCAAATGTGAAAAATTTGTTCATATATAATCATATTTTATATACATTATTACATTTATATATGATTATATATGATTATATATAGGCAAAAAATGGACAATGCAAAAATTATTCTTTTAATTATTTTTTAATTCTTTTTCTTATTATTTTTCTTGTACAATATAAACAGAGATTATACAAGAGAAAAAAAAACTTATATGGACATATTTTATATAATATTTTATATAATATTATATAATTATATATATTTAAATATTGTTTTATATAAAAAATTTTTTACCGTGACGTGTCGGCACGTACTGTCGTCGCCAAAGTTGACACTTGAACATTGAAACGGATCGTCACGTGACCCACCAATGATGGAACACAAGCGCTGCGAGTGGTAACATTTAACACTCAACTTTCGCCCAAAATCAGGCCAGGTTTTTGCGGGTAGCCAAGTATGGAGATCGGTCTCCTTATATCTTACTCCCTGGTATTTAGTTACCATATGATTGGACTCGTACGTGCTTACAATCTATAGCTCCTATGACTCGAATGAAGCCAGAAACTTCAAAAAATTCCTTTTGAGCTTGGCGTATTTAGTCAGGCTGTGCAGGAAATGTAATAAAATCCTCACTCAAAGTTGCAATTGCTTGGGAAACGCGATGCACAATCGTATGAGCCGAAACTTTACTTATTCCGCAGAAATCTCCCACCCTGATAAAAAATAATCCATCAGTTGCGTAGAATCTCAGTGCAACCAGTAACTGGATAATTGGAGAAATGGCATAATTCCTATATATATATATATATATATATATATATAAGATAATAAATATCATTATTGAAGATAATGAATCATTAAGTCAAATACTTTTCAAGCATTTTATCATAGAACCATATGTTTATAGTTTTATATACATACCAGTTAGTAAAATGTTCTAATTGGTGATGAATCCTATTGAGCAACATAGTAGCACTCTGCTTTGATAATCGGAAACGATTAACAAATGCATTTTCATCTAATTCCTCAAAATAATTGATGCGCAGTCTAATTCTATGTTGTAATTGCAAAATTCTTGGAACTCTTGCGCCTTGCTCCATTTCCTCATCGTCATCCTCATTATATAATAAATCCCACAGTCTTTGCATGCTGATACTAAAAAATATAATACATTTTCAAATTTTTTGTTACGAATTAATTTTTACATCCATTCATGCTGTTTCTCTAAAATACAATTGAAACTGACTATTGACTTACATTTTAATACGACGTTATATTGCAGTATTCTCAGAATGTTATTTCCTATTTTTATTAACAGCAAAAAAACAATAATCAAACAATATATATACCTTTGCTAATATAATAATGAAAAAATGGAATAAAAATATTAAATATAAGGTCTGTTCTTTACAACTGAACTGGCTGCACTAGTTCAGAGTTCATCCTTTTCCTTCCAATGTGGTGTAAAAAAGATAAACTCTGAACTCTAAACTAGTGCAGCCAGTTCAGCTGCAAAGAACAGACCTGTAGTAAAAATAAATCACATTTATTTACAAAATTTATATATTTTCAATATTGTCAAAATCTAACCTTGTAAACAGCTTACCGAATTTTGTTAAAATCTAACCTTATAAACAGCTCACCGAATTTTGTTTTAGTGGTTGGCATCACTACTTAACTACTAGTTAAGCTAACTGGCCACTGTTGAACTGGAGCCCTATTTTCGAATCGTTTTCATGAAACTCGCATGCGAAATTCAATGCTTTTCAAATAGAAAGTCGCATACGAAAATCATTAAGGCAGGCTCGAGAATACGGTCCCTGGGCCTTTAGGGTGAGATTTCATGGGCAGTGAAATGCTGTTGCAGTGAATTCGTATCCCTGGTAAAAATTACCGTTAGAAACGGATAGAAATGGAAAGAAACGCATAGTAAAACAGCCGTTTCTGAAGCCTTGTGTACACGATACTAGAAATCGGTCCGAGTTTCGGTTTAAGCCAATCAACTTGCAGCTCTTACAGAAAAGCGGCAGTTTCATTGGCTTAAACCGAAACTCGGACCGATTTCTAGTATCGTGTACACAAGGCTTAACTGTTTTACTATGCGTTTCTTTCCATTTCTATCCGTTTCTAACGGTAATTTTTACCAGGGATGTATTTGGCCGGAAATGAACGTCTTTTTAAAGAATCTCTATATGAAATCGTTTGTATTTCGTATGAAGACTTTTGAAGTGCAATTGAAAAGGTTTGTGAGTTATTCGTTTAATTGTAATTAATTATTTATTTTTACACCATGCATTTAGCCGAAATAGATAAATTAATAAAAGTTTTTATATGGAATCGTTTGTATTTTGTATGAAGAGTTATGAAGTGTGATTAAAAAGGTTTGTGAGTCACCCAGATAATTTTAATTAAATATTTATAAACTCGGTAATTAGCCGAAATATAGATTTTTAGTTATTCATGTTAAAAGAAGAAGGCGCTAGTGTTCCCGAAGGTCCGTCTGCAGTCAGAATTAATATATATAAACGTTTTAAAAATTATTTTATACTGAAATAAATAAATATACAGGCTATAAGCCTGTATAGCTATAAGCGATAGTTGCTAATTGCGTTCCATCTTGAATTTTTTTACAGTCGTTTATTAGGATTGCCCTGCTTTTAAATTGAACGCTTTTAAATGTATTATTATTAAACTACTGATATCGATATATTATTAGTAATTTAATATTAAAGCTTGACAGAGTGACGTAAACTAATTCGCTCATAGTATTAACAAGTATTATGCGTTCAAATTCTCGAAAGCTATAGCTTCTTTACTATGCTCTCTATTTATGTCGATCGATTCGGATAAAAATCTCCGAAGTCTTTCTTTCTCTCGCGATATTCCTGATACATAATCCTAGAGTAAAACTGTACAAAAGCTCTATGAAAGTGGCGATATTTTTCAAGGATCTGGTTCGGCTCTTGGGGAAGGTGCGCATGTAGAAAGAGTACGTCAAGACAGTTTATCCTGCTAAATGGTTATCAATTCTCTATAAGTTCTGTATTGTTTACACATAAATTATAGAATATCTAAACGTTTCTTTTTTTTCGATGTCCTGCGAAATTGTACAATAGAGTTACAAATAAAAATAAAGCCACACTTTACGTATATTCAGTCTTTGCTAATGTTACATAATAACGTGCGAAAGAACTAACAGACTATTTAAGAGGCTATTTAAGAATTTTAATCAAGATACTGGAAGCATAAAACTGTTCAGCTAGCTTTACACAAGATATTGGTCTTCTTCTTTATGAAATCGTCAAATTATGATTATGATACATTTCTACATTATCACCAGCATCGAATCTAATCTTATTTATCGTGATACTCTTGAGAAACTGTTAATCCATTGTCTTGATAAACTCGATCGCGGCGCAGAACTGCGTCCACCAATATTGTTCCTCTCCCTCCAATCGATTCCCGTAAAAGCTGTCTACATATTGAACAGTCGATACAACGACGGCGGATTAGTCTGAAATTAAGCACACGTTAACAATCACTCTTCTTGCTAAAATCACATATTCTCTTTTCAATCGCATACCTTGATTATGACATAGACCAGCACGGGAGTCAGATCGTCGGCAGCAGGTATGCCTCTTTCCGACGCCATGGAGAGGAGATTCATGATGGTAGTCGCGCAACGAAATACACACTGCAACTTATCCCTAAGAGTCTTATACGCCGATATCACAGCCAATTCAGCCTGCGCCCATGACCAGGAACATTCGTAATGATAAACATTTGGAATGCGTAGGTCCTTGTGATTTGGAGTTACGACTTTCGCCAACTTTTTTATGTGATCCTGAAGAAGCTGGTCCCTATATACATCTCCATCTTCATTTAGATAGAGCGCATTGTGGTATACCCGTGCCATGACGGTTCTTTCCACCACAACTCTCGCCAAATCTAACTGGTTGGCGCTCGCCGCTGAAAGTAAGAAGTAAGTTCAGACGTCTCTGAGCACTCCGCTAAGATCAATTGCGAGATAAATAATTATATTCATGTACATTGCCAGATCGGATCGTTGTCCATTTCCGCGTGGACCTTTCCTAGAAAATTATCCACGAGATCCTGTTTCTCGTCAGCTAGCGTAAGCTTTTTAAACTCTTCGCAGAAACGCAGGAGGAAAGCCTCCTTTTTTCCCAAAAATACCCTCACACAAACGGATACAAGATGATTATTGATAGCATCCTGATCGCACTTAACTCGCACGCATAATCTGGAAAATATTATTATTAAACGGTTAACATCTTACATTTAAACATATTTTACATTTACTTATACATTACATACAAAGATGATATTTATATATAAACAGTACCTATCTAAGTGAGCTAATGTCGACAGCAATCCTTGACGACATCTGATTAAATATGCGATATAAGGAGATCGTTTTTGATAATCCTCTCGAAGTGATTTGAAGAGCTTTCTACATCCATCGTCATTAAATAGACGCACGCAACGTAAAATTTCATGAAGATGAGCTATTAATGCCCTATCCTGCAGGTTTATAGCTTCTGCCAATTGTAGTTGTAAAAACGCAACCAGTTCGTTTTCTTTCTGCGACCAACAATGTCTCTGTAATAAAATTTTATATGCCAATATTTGAACATTAAGTAATTAAGTAATCCATAAAAAAATCACACTTTGTTTTGTACGCCATGATTAAAAAATAATACAATAAATACCTCTGAAGTATTCCATGGAATGTGTTGAAGGTCAGCAGTGCTAAGTACTAAGTACCATACGTAATTTTCTTTTAGCATCCGCAAAAGCATAAGAGAGTTTTACATTATTCGGATCGATTGAAAGTCTTTCGTCTTCCACCTCTTTTGTACGGGACTGATTGCTTTCGACCGAGGCTGTATCGCTAGCTGCGCTTGGCTTTCTTCTGTATTTCGCTAATATATCATCGGTAGTATCTGAAATTAATCAAAAGAACAATTTATTACTGTCTAAAACTTGCAGGAAAACTTTTCCTTTTTTTTAGCATTACTTTCCGATTTATCTTCGATTCGATTCTACAAAACTATTAAAACAGAAACCGTTTATATTGTAACAAAATAATATACGATAATTGTTAATAGTTATTTATTAATATCTTACCGCCCGCGACATTACCGGATGATGTTACATCTTCCAACATAATCTTGCGTAATCTGTGCCTGCACACATCGACGCCGTCGCCACCAGCTTCTCGATCGAAACATCTGTCGTCCGTCACGCGGATTGCTTTACCTCTACGATTTCTCAATGACAATTTTAATTTACCAGGAGCATTCTCTGAACTTAGCTTGGCTTCAGTTTTGCCGTTTGCTATGACAGAACCCTTCTGCTGATGTTCCCCATCAAGCCTCACATTCTCTTCCTCCGCCTGAGTCTCCATTCGCGCGAAGAGCACGTTGATCATCTGCGTGAGAGTCGCATGGGCTGTTGTTTGATTCATCAGGTTGCGCGATGCCAAGTAAACGTTGTAAACAGTACGAATTGTTAACAATACCGTACCCTCGTGTATCTCCACATACTGGCTTGTCATTACAGTCAGCAAAGCTTTAATAATCTGCAGCTGCACACCCTCATCGGTCTGTAGACCGGTGAAGCAACCGTAAATTGTCTCGACAATGCGCACAATCAGCAGCTTGTTAGGCTCCGTTGAATCAGGCACATTGCCAGTGAGATGGCCATATGCGATTAACTTCTGCAGGCAGTCCAGTGCTGTGTCATCACAATCCGCGGTGACTTGCTCTGACATGCTAACTCAAATGGCAAGAAGTACTTCTCAGCGGTAATGACATTTGAGTCGCTCTTGGGCTATGGCAGGGCGTTTGAGATAACCTCTTCACCCTGCACAACTGGTACATCTTTGATCTCGTTACGGAGGTCCTCTGCAAGATGGAAATATATGAGTGACAAACTTAATTAGCAACTATCGCTTATAGCTACAGGCTTATTATAGCCTGTATATTTATTTATTTCAGTATAAAATAATTTTTAAAACGTTTATATTAATTATGACTGTAGACGGACCTTCGGGAACACTAGCGCCTTCTTCTTTTAACATGAATAACTAAAAATCTATATTTCGGCTAATTACCGAGTTTATAAATATTTAATTAAAATTATCTGGGTGACTCACAAACCTTTTTAATCACACTTCATAACTCTTCATACAAAATACAAACGATTCCATATAAAAACTTTTATTAATTTATCTATTTCGGCTAAATGCATGGTGTAAAAATAAATAATTAATTACAATTAAACGAATGACTCACAAACCTTTTCAATTGCACTTCAAAAGTCTTCATACGAAATACAAACGATTTCATATAGAGATTCTTTAAAAAGACGTTCATTTCCGGCTAAATACATACGAATGCAGCGAGCAGCAGTTTAGTAATTTCTTAGAAATTACTAAGTAATTTCTAGAAAAGTTTAATAATTTCTAGGAAAGTTTAGTAATTTTCTAGGAATTTGCTAAGAAATTACTAAACTGCTGCTCGCTGCTGCAGCATTTCACTGCCCATGAAAACCCACCTTAAGAAGCAAAAGAAAACAGAACGGTAGAGGTTCACGTAAAGTTGTGTCGCGGAATGTTTTTTCGATCCTTTAATTAATTTGTATATTGCGTGATCGATCTACATCAAATGACGCGATGGCTGACGAATACCCAGATCCAGACGAAGCATTTGACTTTATCCATCAGGCAGATTATGAAGCTTTGAAAGAATTGGATGGTAAACAGTATGACTATTGCATGTCTCTCAGCCATGATTGAAACAAGGACACAAATTTACATAAATCGATACTTGAAATCTCATTTCAGTATTTTTTTTATATTCTATTATTTCCATTGTATTATTTGTATCATGTTGAACAAGTAATAATTGTCTATATTCACCTGAAGGTGAATTGCTTGAGACAGAATCATTGTCACAGCCTGGTCCTAGTAACAGTGGAGTATCTTGGACAGCTAATGGAAATAAACAAGCAGGTGTTGAAATTCCTGTGCCTGTTAATTTCAACAAAGTCAACAATGCAGCTAACAATAATAAGAAACGCTGTTATGAAGAATTACATGGTGATAGTATACCTAGCAGTAGTAAGAAACACAGTTACAAAGAATTATATGGTGATAGTATACCTAGCAATAGTAAGAAACGCAGTTATGAAGAATTGGTTGGGGATAATATACCTAGCAGTAGTAAGAAACGCAGTTACGAAGAATTGTTTGGTGACATCTCTGATTTCTTAGACACAGATGTCTCAGGTGTGATAATTGATAACTGATCAATAATATGACTTAACTATTTTGTGAACGTTATCAGAAAATCTTCCTTTTAGTTGATGTTAACATCGCGGAAGAACCGAGAGAAAAGAAGCTTCGATGGGATCAACCTAAAGATGTCATTAAGAAAATATTGAATGCAAGACAGTTGTTGCATGAACATAATGGAGATACATCCATGAAGATAAGTTACGATAAGTAAGTAAATTAGTTAGCAAATTAATTTTACAATATGATTTGCATAGTATAATATTTAATCTGTTGTACTTAATATTTCTGTGCCTAATACAGTAAGAAAAATTCCATTTCTTTACGAGTTCCATCATGGAATTTTATGGCCGTCACAAGATCGTATGATTCTCAACGCTTGTACATCAGAGTCAGAAATACACAAAACAATATCAAGCAGTCCACTCAGCCAGTTGCCAATCTGTGTTCTATACCTTATACACAATTGAAAACTCAGGCTAAAGAAATCGTATGTCTATTCAATTTTTTATATTACATTTTCATGCTACAATACTAATGTGTCATATTATAGATGGCAAAAAAACGGGAATTATCGAGACAGCCGCCATCTGATTTATGTGATACAAAAAATATAATTAATGATGAATTGTGGGTCGATAAATATCGACCTCGATCATATTTAGAGTTACTGTCGGACGAAACCGTTAACAGACAGTTTTTACATTGGCTGAAACTTTGGGATAAAATAGTATTTAATCAAAATATTACAAAGCCAAAAAGAAACCAGCCGCCTATGTTTGGAAAGAGAAATGTTGATAACGAAAACGATATTGAAGAAGTGGATAGCAAAGGATATCCAATAAAGAGGATAGCCTTACTCAGTGGCCCTCCTGGA
Organism: Temnothorax nylanderi; assembly: GCF_030848795.1. Lineage (NCBI taxonomy): Eukaryota > Metazoa > Arthropoda > Insecta > Hymenoptera > Formicidae > Temnothorax > Temnothorax nylanderi. The sequence continues at coordinate 159,891 of NW_027249313.1, read as the reverse complement.
TTAGGAAAAACAACTCTAGCCCATATAGCAGCCAAACATGCCGGTTATAATGTTGTGGAAATCAATGCGAGTGATGAAAGGACTCCAGATACGTTTAGGTGCAATGCACAAAACTCATTTGATATTAGCGACACATTTGGAAGTTACATTATATTTTCGTTTAGACAGATTCTACTTGCATCAACAGAAATGAAAGCTGTAATGGGCGCTGATCCCCGTCCGAATTGTTTAATTTTTGACGAGATTGATGGTGCACCGGCTGCATCTATCGAGCTTCTATTAAAATTTATTCAAGGCAAACTAGTGCCGAAAAATAAAAAGGGAAAAGGACAATCAGAAAAAACGTCTGATGGCTGTACACGTCCCGTAATATGCATTTGTAATGAACCATATACTCCATCATTAAGGTATTTTAACTAAAAGAAATTAAAGAAATTAATATAATGAGTTGAAAGAATAAATGTAATATTTTAAATTTTATATTTATAGAGCGTTAAGAGCCGCCGCTTTAATAATTCCGGTACCGGAAGTAAGTCCTTTAAGATTAGCAGAACGTTTAATGGATTTGGCAAGAAAGGAAAAGTTAAATGTAGACTTTGGAGATCTTGTGAAGATAGCAGAAAGATCCGGCTGTGACGTTCGAGCTTGCATAGGGGTGTTACAATATATGGGTAGCGCCAACTTGAAAGATAATTTATCTTTAGGTCTGAAAGACACGCGTAAGAATTTGTTTGATTCGTGGAAAAGTATACTAACAATTCCTATGAACAAAGGGGGAGTTCTTACTATTCCTGAAAGAATCCAGAATATTTTAAGAACTGTACAAAATGGTAATTATATAAAATTAATTGTTTATGCACTTTGATGCAATAATTTACAATTTTTTGTATTAAAAATTTTAATATAGGCGTTTTTTTGCGTATTTAATTGTTCATTAGGTGAGATGGAAAAATTGGCACAAGGAATATTTCATAATTATCCTGAAATCTGTGACCGAAAACTTGATAATGTACCTATGTCTCTGGAATGGTTTCAATTTTATGATTTAATAACGTCGCTCGTTACATACAAGCAGATTTGGTCACTTATGCCATACACGAATTATGGATTTATCGCGTGGCACTTGCATCTTGCACGAACGCAGAAAGTGAAATTGTCATATCCCACTGTTATCAACGAAGCAAGTATTATATATTAAGAGAAAAATCCAATTATTTGATCAGAAAAAAATACGCGGTTTTTTTTTAAATTATATGGATCTAAATTATCTAGATATTATGCGGAATGATTATTAATTATACGTCAATATCTCAAGGAAAGAACTCCAAAATAAAGGAAATACATATGTACATGAATCGTTCAGACTTTATCAGAGGTTCTAGATTCATCCCTTAAAATATTCATGTATAATTAAAAATCACTATGTATGTGTGTATATATGTATATACATATAAAAAAAATTTTGTCCGCCGATTATTTAGCGAGATATCGCAATTTAAAGTAACCCCTGTTTTATGATTTCAGCACGATACCGCCAGCATTTGCGTAACCTGATATGCATCACAGGGAGGTTGCTCGGTCGGATTTTGCACATCATGTATGTATGTGTATGTGTATGGAGTTTACATGTGCAAAATCCGACCGAGCAACCTCCCTGTGATGCATATCAGGTTACGCAAATGCTGGCGGTATCGTGCTGAAATCATAAAACAGGAGTTACTTTAAATTGCGATATCTCGCTAAATAATCGGCGTAGGACGAAGTTGTTTTTTTTATTATTATTATTTGAAAGGACAAAGTCCGTACTTTAAGATGGTGTGAATGATTATTGTTCACCAATTTTTTTGTTAATCGGTAGAAGATTGCAAATTTCAAGATTTTGGATATCTCAAATACGTCTTTATTCAAAGCTGACCACGCTTTTGAGTATTAACCTGAGTGAAAATTGAACAAAAGCACCTTATAGTAGAGAGCCATGTAAAACCTTTTTTAAAACTTTTTTTACGTTAATTATTTGCTGAGTAATTACAGTTTAAAAATCGGCAAAAATTTACTGACAAAAAGTGATCCCCTAATTTTTTTTTAAAAGATCTGTATGTGTATATATATATATATAATTTTATACAAATATTGCAATTAGTTTTGTATTTTGTGCAATTAATCTCTTGTATGCTAATACTCTGACAAGTTTTTTATATTAATTTTATTACATTATCCTTGTCATTCTTTTAGGTAATTCAAAAATCATCAAAGAACATGGGTATTTTAACAGCAATACGAAGAGTATGCGGACGTGACGTTTTCACTCTAACTACGGATATCGCTAGTTTTTTGCCGGATATTCTAGCGCCGAGATTACGCACAGTTCCCTCCCACTTGTATTCACCAAAAGAGAAGGCTGATCTCGCCAGAATAGTGAACGTGATGCTTGAATTCGGTTTATCATTCGTGCAAGAGAAAAGCCTTCAAGGAGGATATATCTACAATTTAGACCCGTACGTTGTAATAACGATAGCTAGTAAATAAGGCATGTTTGACGCAGGTTTCTATTTAGAATGGCACATAAATAGCACATTTTTTTAAGTAATATTTTGGAAATTGGGGTTTTTCCTGATTGCAATGCGCATCGAAGTCTGGCATACGCAGTACAGCAGATAATCGCACAAGAGTTGGAGGTCGAGCGTTTGAAACGTTCAAGTATCTTAACGGGACTTGATGGAGTTAACTCGGAAAACGTGGCAAATCCAGAAAAGTTAGAAATTATAAAAAGTGCTCAGAATATATCTTCTAATCCTCCGAATAATACGAAACAATCTGGAAAAAACGTGACATCATTAAAGGAAATAGTAAGTCATACGCATTCTCTTTTTATAGTCAGTCTCACTACACTTAACAATTTCAGGTGTATAAAGACTTTTTCGGAAATGTCATTACGAATGAAAGTGTTCAGAAGCAGAATAAAATGGTGAATCGTGTATCCTCAAAATCGCAGAAAAAATATTCTCTGATGCAGAACATTTTAACGAAACATGGAATTTGGTACAAATATAAAGAAGGTTGCAACAACGCCGTCCGCCGAAGTATATTCATGGAGAAACTTTTATAAATAGATTAATTCAATTATAAACTGCGGTGTATGACTGTATTCTTGTGTCTTTATTGCTTCCAGAAATATATATTTTGTATATTTTGCATATTTTTTTTACTTTTGTCTTTCGTGTATAGATCTATTTGTAGCTAGAATGTACATTTTACGAAAAAAGAAGTTTATTTTTCAACTTTATTTTTCAACGCGAATGATTGGTAAATCACGACATAACAAGCACAGTCAGTTAATTGTTTAATAGAACATATTTATTTGGACAATTTAACGGAATCTAATGGATTTTGTCTCTTACATTTTTAATTCTATAATACCTATATGTTTTTTTTTGTGTATTGTATAATTATGTAGCTTAAGATTAATTCAGATTTATTATTGAGCGGGTAGTCGCTCAAAATATATCTGAAAAATGAGCAATTTTGGGGATTTTGTCTATAAACAAAAAATCTAGAAATTTGTAATTTTGCATATGTATTAATTTCTATTTTATTATTGTTTCTACCGCAATTTATAAAAATAACCATTATTATTTTATAAAAATTAACCCAATATTTATTAGGGGCATCCAGGAGCGCAACCGCGCTCATAAGTAGCAATTCAATATGATTGGTTCTTAAGGTGAATTTTCATTTGCAGTAAAATGCTGTAGCAGCGAGCAGCAGTTTAGTAATTTCCTAAAAATTATTTAGTAAGGAAATTTTAAGAAATTACTAAACTGCTGCTCGCTGCTACAGCATTTTACTACAAATGAAAATTCACCATTACCTTTGGATCCAATGGTCGCGTTCAGCAGACCAAGTCGCTCAGTAGCAGTCGAACGTGATTGGCTCTTACTTTTAGAACCAACCAATCAACGCAGTGTGTTAATAAGACGAACTCAACAGTTGTGTCTGCTGAACGCGCCCAATTACACTTTATTGCTACTTAGCCGCTCAATTAGTAGTTGTGCTCCTGGATGCACCTATTGAAATGTAAGGTGTAATATTCTGAAATGTTTGTCCTCTATAATTGCTATATCAAAAACTAATGAACTGATTAATTTCAAATTGTACACATATATGTTCTATACATGTCTCTTTACAGCCTCTACAAAAATTACAAATTTAAAGATATTGTCAGTATTTTTATTTCTTATAACAATTTAAAGTAAAAAATTTGGTAAAAAGTTAAATTTCTTCTTTAGGGCCACTTAATTCGACCAAGCTCTGATTAACTTAAGGGGATCCTATAGCGGCAGTGCACTTTATGCACTAAGTGCACACTTTAACTCGTATTTTATTTATTATAAATGTTTAAGAGCAAAAATGCAAAATCGGGCTGTTTCGGGAACTACATATGAGCTTACTGATTAAAAATATCCTAAATGGAATAAGATTCATTCGATATTTTGGCTAAATTCTTCTAATTCGTAATTTAATTACGTAATTTAATTCGTAATTTAATTACCTTTGAGGTTAGAAAGAGACAGAGTGAGAGTTAACTACTAGTTAAGCTAACTGGCCACTGTTGAACTGGGCCTTAAGGGTTTTTTTTTTTTTTTTTTTTTTTTACGTGAGGAAATTTTCTACTACCGGCCAACCTGACCGATAGCCCCTGAAGGGGAAGACCCCCTTGCCCTCCGGGGAGAGGACAGGGGGAGTGTGGGATTCCACACGTGCCCAGGAAAGTGCGACACGTGTAGCCTACCCACTAAAACCTCACGGGTATCCTTATCTGCGCCGATTTGAAGGACGCCCGGGAACATTGATTATCGCATCCGGGCCGTCCTCCGGCGCCGAGCCTGACTGGCTCCCTTCTATAGGCGGTGACGCCTTTGGCTTAGTGAGCCATCTGATCTAATCTATTGTGGCGGGGTGGGGACACCGTCCGCCCCGCCACTCCTCTCTTTGTTTGGAGAGGATGTCAGACTTCCCGGATTCCCCGCCGGAGAAGTCGGACCTCTCTTCCTCCGGACCCCACCCTCGTCGGGGGGGGGGGGGGAATCCGGAGGTTCCAGACTACTCGTGTTATACTTGAGTATAACTAGATGGGTCGTTTTTTGATCCATCTCTATCTTGAGAAGAACACTGACTGATTAGTGGGAGTTATATTCCCCTCTGCGTATTCTTTCTGCCTCCTCTTTGGAGCGCATGACTTGACTACAAAAAGCCATGAAAGCCCTCCATTTGTCTTCATTGACGACGATCGCCGCCACGATCGCCGCCAGGGATAAGTCGTTCCCTAACGCCTCTTTTAGGACACGGCGCTGCACCTCCCACGCTGGACAGAATTCCAGCGTGTGCTGCGCCGTGTCCCTTTCCTCGTCGCAATGGTGGCACTTTGTGGTGGCCTCTTTCCCTATTCGACACAGATACTCACCGAAACACCCATGTCCGGCGAGTATCTGCGTCATATGGTAAGTCAACCCGCATCGCCGTCTGCCCAGCCACTCTTCCAGGCAGGGCCGGATGGCGTCGACGGTCCTTTTCCCCGCTAAGGTAGGGTCGCACAGGTACTCCTGCCATTCCCTGCGCAGGGCCGTCGCCTCCTGGAGCCTTATCAGCATGCGTGCCCTGTCCGGCACTGGTCCCCCGGATCGCGCTGCCTTAATTCGCCGATGTACTTCGGCTCTGGCATTTGCCGCGAGATGTAGTGGGGGGAAGTCCGGACAGGACTGTTGCCGCCGCATGCGACACCGTGCGATACGCCCGTGACACCCTTAGGGCGATCGGACGCTGCATTTGTCGCAGCGTCTGCTGCAGTTTCCGCGAGCCCTCCGTCACTGGCGCCCAAACAGGGGCGCCGTAGAGTGCCACGGCGTGCACGGTGTTTGCGTAAAGTCGGCGAGCATGTCCGCTCGCCCCTCCCAGGTTGGGCATAAGTCTGGCGAGCTTGTCAGCTACGCCCTTTACCCTGGGAGCCAGGCGAGCGAAATGCTCGCCGAAGCCCCAGGTGCCATCCAGCCAGAGGCCCAGTATCTTGATCTGGGCCCCTACGGGGACGCGGGTTCCCTCGACTCTTATGTAGACCCCAGGCGGTCTCTCCATCGCACGACGGTCGTAAAAATAGGCCGCCTGCGTCTTTTGGGGAGCCACTCTGAGGCCCACCTTCCTCATCACGGCCACCACTGCCGCCACTGCGACGTTGGCCTTGTTTTTGGCCTCCTCCCAGTCATCGCCCTCAACCCCCAGGATAGTATCATCCGCGAAGGCATTCAGCCAACAGCCTGAGGGGAGGACGATACGCAATACTGCGTCGAAGCCCAGGTTCCACAACAAGGGGCCCAATACTGACCCCTGTGGAACCCCGCGAACGACCGGCCTCACCCTTATATTTGCTTCCCGATCGGTATAAACCAATCTCCTGTCCCGTAGATAGTCGAATATTACGGCTATTAGGTAAGGGGGGATCCCATGGTGAATAAGTGCCCCCCTTATTATCGACCAGGGCAGGGTGTTAAACGCGTTCGCGACGTCAAAAGAGACGCCTAATAACACCCTGCCCGCCTCCGCCGCGGCCCTCGAGAGGGTCATGATGCGTTCGACAGCGTCTACTGTCGAGCGACCCCCTCGAAAGCCGTACTGGTCCGGCGAAAGATCCGGACCAGTCCGGGACAGGTGTTGGACGATCCTGTCGGCAATAACCCTCTCAAATAACTTGCCGACTTCGTCCAACAAGCAGATTGGCCATACCCTGAGGGTGAGTTGGTGGGCTTCCCCGCTTTTGGGAGGAGGACCAACTTGGCCACTTTCCATTCCCGGGGGAACCGGCCCTCTTTGAGACACTTCGTATACAGTCTCCTAAGCTGTTCGGCCAGTTCCCCCGTAGCCAAGGACCATGCTTTGCCTGGTATCCCGTCCGGCCCTGGAGCTTTACCTGTTTTTAGGCGCTTTGCCGCCTTTACCATCTCGTCCATGGTTACCTCGAGCTCCTCGTCCCACTCCACAGGCGGTGGAGCCTTAAGGGTCGGCAGGAGACCCAGGCAAACTTAAGTGCACTCAGGTGCACTTTATGCACTAAGTGCACGTTAAACTGCACTTTAACTCCGTATTTTATTTATTATAAATTTTTAAGAGCAAAAATGCAAAATCGAGCTCTGTAGCGGACTGCATCATTATATAAAGAGTATATTAAAAAAAATTGCACGAATTTATGTAACTTATTTTATGAGAAATCTTGTTATTACGAATTACGGATTCGTAATAACAAGATTTCTCATAAAATAAGTTACATAGATTCGTGAATTTTTTTTTTATATACTATTTATATAATAATGCAGTCCGCTACAGAGCCCGATTTTGCATTTTTGCTCTTAAAAATTTATAATAAATAAAATACGGACTCGCAGCCACTCGCAGCTAACCCAACCCGACAGAGGTCTCCACCGTGTCTTCTGCCGACCCTTAAAGGTTATTCTACATAGAAGTCGTAGTCGTGAGTTGTAAGAAATTGACCAATCACATTCGAAGTTGAAAAGAATATTCAATCTGTGATTGGTCAATTTCTTACAACTCACGACTACGACTTCTATGTAGAATAAGGGTAAGGGGATCCTGCAGTGACAGGCGAACTTCCTCGATGTCGATAATGTCAACCTTTCTAATTTTGCTTTCCCTATATCTATCTTCGTCTAACGAAATGACATCTGTCTTTGTTCGATTGCTCGCCATCTGACGCAAGATCCGGCAACTACTGTTGCTGCTCTTCTTGTCAGGGTGCCGTTACATGCGGCGTAACTTGCGTAAAGCGTAACCTGCGTATCCTAGTGATTTAAGAGAAGTTACGTCCATGATGCATCAAGGTTACGTCATTTTCTAGCCTGGGTTTACATGGAGCGTATTTCGCGCAATGCGTAACTAATACAACCAATTGGAGATCAGAGTTACTGTTGTATCCTTCAACAGAAATACAAAACTGATTTGCGATTGGTTCTCGCAACTTACGCATTGCGCGAAATACGCTCCATGTAAACCCAGGCTAGAAAATGACGTAATTTCTCTCTCTGCATCTGCACTTGAAATTGGTTATGCCAGACTCGGAGGTTATGTGTGTTCTTTCATCTCAACCTCCACCAGATGACATGAAGAAAATTGCCATATGATGTAAGATTTACATATAAAATATGTTATTATTCAAATAATTTATACAATTATATTTTATGTATATAAGAGAATGTGCTCTAAATTTGTGAAAATAAGAACTCTACATGTAAGATATTTTCGTTGTAATATATACTTTCAGCCTGATATGCTAAAATGGGATAATCACCGTCACAGAGCGAACCAGCGTGAATCACGTTGAACAAATTTATTGTTAATGTGGACTTAATGGTGAATGATTTATAATAACGATAATAACGTATCGAAATATGTGTATCGCAGCAATAACATTGCTGTCTAATTTTCAGGACCATTACAAACTGCTGACTACGATTTAGATATACCCCGACAAACCCCAGTATTCTGCGTGTCTTGTATCAGGGTAGATGTTGTTCACAAGTACTCTGTCTTTTCGAATGTAGTTTATTGATTATGCACTTCGATACAAATTCAACTTAAAAGTCACGGTAGTTCGCGAATCAGTCTATAATATGTACTGCCGAAGCAAGTACTCGCTTTATTTACGTTCTACGCGTAAGACCGGGATAACGCCTCAGAACTGTTGTCCTGGATCCCGGTCCGGCGACAACGCCTGGAGGCGGTTGCCCTGAGTCGCCTGACGGACACACGACAACGTCTTAATGAACTCTCGCTCTTGGTCGCGTTTTCTCGGACACACGATTTGCTCGAACTCGATTACCGCGTGTACACTCGACTGTGGCTACGGGCAGAATGCCTGATTTTTCCATCGCGATTTCCCCCCTTATCCCGGTTCCGTCGAAACGATTCCTCATTGGTCCCTTCGATTGGCGAGACACCGATGAGGCGATCACGGTGGCGGCGGTGTCCTGTGATTATCGGCGCCGCGGTTCCCTTTGACTAGCGTCGCTAGACGGAAAGAGTGGCGACGATCGTTGTTAGATTCGCAGATATTTACCTATCTGTCGCATGTGTGTGTACGTGTGCGCGTGTATACGGTTGTGTGTCCGAGGGGTCCGTCTCTTTAGTGCGGCACATGTATGTGTGCATAATTTTTTATATGTTTATGCGCATGTCGTGCACGACTTCTCGGATGATACGTAACACTGCGTGAGTGGGAAAGTATAGTGAGGATACCGTGTGATCTCCAGATTGAACAGTTGATTTAATGTACAAGATGGAATTGAATCAAATAGATCCTGACCTGATATTAATCGTTATATGGAAACGATGGCTAAATTGGAAGAAGATGAAACAAACGCGTCAACAGCGGAAAGTTGGGAAACGTCGTATACTAAAACTGTTTGTAATATGGAAACTGATGGTGTTGCAAGAGGAAAACGCTCGTCACAGAATATGGTTGCGCCCGATATTCAGAGAAAGACAAAGGTTATTCCAGGGTGCCAGTGAAAATTTGGTCAGAGAAATGGAATTTCAAGACCACGAAATGTTCTACAATTATACTAGAATGTCCAGAGAGATGTTTGATGAGTTAATGGTCATTGTTGGGCCATTCATTGAAAAACAATGTGTCGTTCGAGATCCAATACCAGCCCGTACCCGGCTTTTAGTATGCCTGTGTTATTTAGCGTCTGGGGACACTATGGCTTCAATTGCTTATGCTTTTCGAATTGGAATAAGCACTGTCTCAAAAATTATTTCTGAGACATGCGAAGTATTATGGAATACTCTCCACGAATCAGTTTTCCCTGAAATAAATGAAGAGAATTGGTTGAAAATCGCGAATGATTTTGAGACGAAGTGGAATTTTCCGCACTGTATTGGTGCGATAGATGGGAAGCACGTAGTAATACAGGTGAGTCGATGTTAAGATAATGTATCTTATATTTACTTTAAGAGATAAAAATGGTAATTTTCTATTTCAGTCACCTCCTCGCAGCGGCTCAACGTTCTACAATTACAAGGGAAATCACAGCATCAGTTTACTAGCGGTTTGTGATGCCAACTACTGTTTCACACTAGTTGACATTGGTGCGGAAGGCAGACAGAGCGATGGCGGTATCTTCGCGCATTCAAACTTTGGCCAACGATTCGAAAGAAACCAAATGAATTTGCCAGAACCGAGACCGATTGAAGCTTCTGGGCCCGCATTACCGTTTGTGTTAGTAGCGGATGAGGCATTCGCTTTGACTCGTTACATGATGCGACCGTATCCACGAAGTGGACATCTGAACCGTCAAAGAAAGATATTTAATTACCGTCTCAGTCGAGCACGAAGAATGATCGAAAGCGCTTTCGGCATTTTGGTAGCAAAATGGCGAATTTATCGTCGATCGATAATTGCATCTGTTTCTACTGCAGTCAAAATTGTTCAAGCGACTATATGCTTGCATAATTTTATTATCCAAAAAGAAAACAAATTGCCACTCTCTGAAAGGCATTATATAGGCATGCTCAACGAAGAGAGAGCCGTGATAAACGGTGCATTACAGGAAGTGAACGACGCAGGCAGAACTAACGCCCACGCCCGAATTGCCTCTAGAAGTCGAGACGATTTCGCTGCATATTTCGAAAACAGCGGGGCAGTACCCTGGCAGTGGGAAAAAGGTCTACTCGACGATTTCTAATTGAAAAATCGAGAATTTGATCAAGTCTCTATCGGAATTTGCAATTTGCGATCCAAGAATTTTCCGACAAGGACTGCGAAACATACTCTGAATTTAAAAGACGCTATATTAGGTCCTCCGAAGAACTCAAAGCACTTCCCACGAATGTCAGAGACTTTTCCTATTATCGGACGCTCTCTAACGTTAATGCATCCTTCCCACCTGGTATTTGGCTGTAAACTTAACGTATTTTCGCTGTTGACTTAAAACCTATCGAACTTTCCTCGTTACGTCAGATATATTTCATCGGCGGCTAAATGACGTCGTAGAGTAAAATCGGCATGAGAATGAGACTCTGCACTTAGAGCGTGAAAACCTTTTACGCGTAATCGCCGATATATTCGTAAAAATAATAAAACAAATTTTGATAGGTATTAGATATAAGTCACTAATTGTAACTGTTATTTATATTATATCTAATATTAAAGCGCTAATTAGTTTCATACTCGTGGCACATAGTAATATCGTTATAAGAAACAATAAAGCATTTTAATGACCAAAGCGTAGAATCAGATTTTTTGTTAATTATTCACATTATTCCATTTAATTAAAAGTACACAAAATAATGATTAAATCGAGTAAAATCATCCTTAAAATATCCCTCTTAATTAATGGTATTCATTAATATATCATTGTATATTTGGTAACTTTTTGGACGAAAATATGAATAATTACTTCCCACACAGCACATTATATCATTCGTATATACTGAATTAATACTCAATATACTATAGATGTACAAGATATACTGATAATATCTCTATAATATATTTTGCAGTATATTATTTTACTGATATTTTAAGAATATTCGAAATTTATCAGTAATATTCGGTCTATTTATCGAATATTTTCAGGATATGCTAAATTTATCAGAATAGTATATTATTTTACTGATATTTTAACAATATTCGAAATTTATCACGCGGGCGGCAGCGCGAGCTCGCGCGGCAGGAGAGTTCGGCTCGCGCCCGTTACGCGGCGCATCGCCAGTATTCTTTCGCGTAATTAAGATTCAACATCGACTCCTATATCTAGGGCAGCTCGGCAGGGTTTCTCCAGCGTTCTCAAGTTTGCCAGTCAGGACGTGCTCACCAGCAGGGCCTCTGACATAACCCTTTTTGTTTACGAAGTGTGCTCCTCATCCGGGGCCTTCGTTTATACCTGCTTTGCAGGGCATTAAACTTTCTTCGGTAAGAGTCGACAGAGAGCAAAATTCAAAAATTTGTTTGCATTAACGCAACAAAATTATTTGTTTGGTTTGTTAACAAGCAAAATATTTTCTAGTAGATACTGGTAATGTGATCAAAATATTTTTTTAATATACTCACAATATACCAAGAAATATTCTCAGTATATACTGAGTAAGCTTTTAGGGCAGACATTAGAACATCCTCAGTACGTTCTCAAAATATCATAGACGTATTTCGAATATCAACAGGATATACACAATCTACGTTTGTGATATACTGAGAACATTCTCAGGATCTACCTGTGCTGTGTGGGTTGTTGATAATCCTCACCATTATTTCCATTATCCTATAATAATCTGATATCATAATTATATTAATAAAAATTATTTGCCCTTCCTGAATTATACTAGATTTATGATTAATAATAATTATTTCAAATTGAAGATCAAAACATTTCACAGCCATCTAATCTATTGCATATTGTCAGGTAACAATTTCTTTATGTTTCACTATCTTTTTCCACATATTTTTACGCTGATTTAAACAGTCTTTTGATGATAGTATTTTGAATATCGTGACAATCCGAACGCGCGAGCATATTTTTTCAATCGAAAGTATCGTGTACAATTTTAAGCTACTATTGCATCATATACGAATCAATTCAAAATATAAAGGAGCATAAGAGCGTAAAATGTCTGATACGTAAAAATTTTAGACAACCTGATGGTAAATTAGTTTGGCGAGGATTTTATTCGGCAGATATGCCGGCGACCAAGAATTTCCGCACCGGACGCGGAATGGTAAAACCGAACCGTGAGCAAATAGTAATATGGGCGGTTTTACGCTAGGAGAAACGGACAGTGCGGCGACTGTTGGTGTGCATCGAGAAAATCCAGAAAAATCGCTTTCTCTTTTGTACAAGTGCGGTCCAACGTGGATAAAAATACGATGAACGTGCAATTTTGCCTTCATACTCGCCTTTGTGGTAACCACTTCATACCTTTTCCATCCACCATCGCTACTCTGATTCCTAAAAAGTTTCTACAATGAAAATAAAAATTCGCTCAGTGTACGGAGAACTTAAGACACACGACTTACTGCAAATGCCCCCCAAGTTATATATGTATATTATTCTATTACTATCTACTATACTACATTGTTACTTTCTTTTTTCTCCTTTTTTATTGTAACAGAGCACAAATCGACGTTTTACGAAATTGAGACGAAACGTTAGGGATACGTCCAGTGTCTGATACCTTCAATTATACCTCAACGATTTTTCAAAATTGTATGAGTCATTAGCACCACATAGATGACAATTTCCAATCGTAAATGACAAATTGCTAGTTCCTACGTTTTTCACGCTGTTAACGCTTTCTCTGCACATTGAAGCTTTTACTTCCACAGCGAGAACAATTGCTAATTAATAGACATTCATGCTGCTCAGGTGATATGCTAGCATTTACTATGCAGGATTTTACTATTTCCCAAAGAGAGATGTTATCGTTAATATACACGTTGACTTCCGTAAGTATTGCTCAGAAGCCAAGCTTCTTAACTTTCTCAAGTTGTAAAACATGCTGATATAATTCCAATTTGATATTAACAAGGGGAAGCTTGTGAAATGCGACTTGGGCGATTGTTTTCGTTTCTTCCGAATGAGTGCAAAACTGTGCAACTACATAAAATAAGACAGCGTACTTTTTAAGAATATCTGAAGAAAAAATTATACAGCCATTAAGAATATACAATGCCATTGTTAAACTTTTTATTTTATATGTTCGCGTAAACCAGTACAAAATTTTGAACTAAAACTTATATACTTATATAACTATAATTATTATAATATATTTGTCATCCACCTGTTGAAACGATTATTTTTTTGTAACGTATTGCGTTTTCGCGGATGACTTACAAGTAAGAGCGAGTGCGCCGTGTGTATACGTAATGTATGTATGAATGCCTCTGTATGTAAAACTAATTTGTAATAAATGAAAGGAAACGTTTCTAATTAATATTGCAATTAACGCATCAATGATTCTTTTTTATTCTCACAAGAATCTTCCGTCTCTGCAAGCAACGTTAGAAATCGTATTTCCAGGCGAGCTCTGTCACGATATGGCAACCTTCGCATACCTTCTCCCAATCGAATTAAAAATCCATCTAGCGGATCAGTAGTTTGCGCTGGCTCATCTGTTGAGTCATCCTCTTTCAACGCTTTTATCAACGCTGCTTGCAAATCTTCGCCCTTTTGCTCTAAAACATAATATAGACGTACGAATAAACCGGGCTAACTAATATAGCTGAGTTATATGTTCGCGTAAAGACACGCAATACAAACATTTCTACATTCAACAAGAATGTAGAATTTATATAAAGTAAAAAATTTTAATTGACAACAACCGTACGCTAATATTCATTCGTAGGTATTAAACTGATATTTTTGGATTATTAACGATGTTTCCTATTAGTAACACAAATTGACACAAGTATCATTCTGTCTTTGTTCAATATCCAAAGAGCAATAAAGACAGAATAATATTTGTATCGCTAATTGAAAAGCACCCTAAATCGCGATAACTTACTTTTCTTCGCAGCGGTTTGCCGGGGGGGTTTATCTAAATCGTAGTCAGCAGTTTGCAATGGTCCTGAAAATAAGACAGCAATGTTATTGCTGTGATACACATATTTCGATACGTTATTATCGTTATTATAAAGCTATTATCGTCAAAAAAACGAGAGGAAAAACATATAAACAAACTACTAACTTTTCGAATTTGTGGCCGGTATTGGTGAAGTTTTACTGAGGGCTGGCGGTATTTCTGGAGAGACGCTGTCTTCTGTTGAGATTCGCGGAGAAACGAGATATTTTGACACCGAGATTGGTGTTTTTGGAGAAACACGAATGGGAGTCTGCATTGCAGTCCTCGTATTGCATAGATGTTGCATATACTTGACTTTCAGTAACGTCTGGCATTGAACTGACAGTCCTGAAATAAATAAATATATATTTATATATACTTACATACAGCATCCTATATGAGTATGTCGAACATGAAACAAGCTGTATTCTCAATATACTTGACAAATTGAGAAAGTGGTATAATTTTGCATATTGAAGAGAAAGAACTTACTGCCGTGTTTCAAGAAAGTCATTCAAGAATGTCATGAGGTCATAAAATCTAAATTTAGATTTCTTTAGTCCACCAGTTTTAGCTGCCGATCCACTGGGAATGTAGGCTTTTGCCTTTTTGCGAGCTTTTGCATAATTATCTCGCAGATACTTCCAGCGAGCTTTAGCTTCCTCTGGACCAAGAGCACCTAACAAACATATACATGTAATGTATAATTGATTTATAACGTATAAAATATCTATATGTGTATTCACAAAAGATAAGACATAGAGATATAGAGATAGAAATAAATTTAGATATAGTACCTCCTAAAAGATTGGATACTTCTAACCATAACGCATTTTTACGCAAATTTGTTCTTTGAGAAGCAGGTATAGTATAGGAATGCAGTTATCACAGCTTTCATATAATAAATTATAATAAATAATTATAATAAATTCTATACAAAACTATTTATTAACTTACCTTTAATTGATCCTTATTCATTCTTCTCTCTTGTGCGTAACAATCCTGCACCAGCCTGCACCAGTCTGCACTATCTATCGCTAGTTCCGTTACTTCCGCTAGAAATTGGATTTGGCGTAATGACAATAGCGTAAAGAGCGTAAAATAACTAGACGAAAGTTGATACTCAAATGAGATGATGTGATTGGTCGGCACAAGTTACGCCGCAGTTACGCTTACGCAAGTTACGCCGCATGTATCTGATTGGTTACGCGATACGCGTTACGCGGAAAATATCAGTCCATGTGACCGCACCCTATGAGCTTGAGTAACTCATTGAAGATTGTTGATGACATTCTGAGATAGTTGAAGTATTTTTCGGGATCTGTCAATCTCATCTCTACAAGTAAATTGTTGCTGTCACCTTGTGCAAGTCTTCTTTCTTCGGTAAAAATAGGTCGTACCCATATTCTTCGATTCTTTTTGTCTTCCAATTTCTTGTAACGCAAGTACAAATAATACATTGAAGTCACTTTTTTCATTGTTATTTCTGCATGTCTCATCGGTTCATCTCTTGCTTGTATGAGAAACTTCATAATAATCATTAACATGATATTTGGATCCATGATATACTTTTAAAATAATTAATAAAATACACGAAGTACAAAATAACTTTTTC
The DNA here is from genome assembly GCF_030848795.1 of Temnothorax nylanderi. Classification (NCBI taxonomy): domain Eukaryota; kingdom Metazoa; phylum Arthropoda; class Insecta; order Hymenoptera; family Formicidae; genus Temnothorax; species Temnothorax nylanderi. The sequence goes on along the minus strand of NW_027249313.1, from coordinate 143,657 downwards.
TTCCGAGATTTGTAATCGATAGAATATATATATATATATATATTTGGAGTCTTTCGCACGTGCCACAACTAGCCTGCACTAGGAGTCACGGCTATAGAGCACTTATGCATTAGCGCTTGTTCTACCGAATAGTTTATAACAATTAAATCACTTTTCCAATTTCACGGAGAAATATCCACAATATTCTAAGCGGGATAGAATATATTATAAAAATACATAACCTATCTGAGGTATCTGCGTGCAACAGTACAGAGAAAAAGAACGAACATTTGACGCGTCCGTTCCGCGAGTTTGTTTCTCCTTATATTACATAGAGCACAATTTGCGCGGAAAAGCGGAACAGTATAGTGACAAATAGACATTTGTATTCATTTCTTAAAATTGTGTTTACTTAATTCATTGCAATTTTTATTAATATGCTTATCTTTTCAGCTTATCTATTGAATACAAGCATTTTAATCAATAAATACCGTTAAAAATTAATATTTTATAATTCTCCGTTCCGCTTTTCCGCTCAAAATGTGCTCCATGTAATATAAGGCATTCAAAACAGACGGAACGGATCGACGGAAATCTAGTAAATTTTGTCTTCCGCGCTTCCGCGTTTCGCGTTTCCGCGCAGTCCATGTGACCGCACCCTATGAGTTCTAGTTCGTGTTTGGCATGGCAATTTTTCGATTACTGTTTATCAGGATAGATATAAAACAAGTAGATTGCATGATTTTGTGACGATAGCAACATTTGGACGTTCGTCTATTAATTTTTCTGGCCAGTTGGGAAGCAACGGAATAATGGTACATCCGTCATTTATAACCTCTCATTCTCATGTTTGCTTTATTCGTTGTTGTATTGCATTCAATAGTCTCACATATTTGTATTATTTACATATTTTTAATTAATAATTTCTTTTTTTATTGAAACTGCATTATCTTTTTTTTCAAGTTTGTAATAAGAATAAAATGTTATTTTACATTTAAGGAGGAGAAAAGAGAAATACCATCAATGCTAAGGAAGTTCTTAGCCGTTGACGCTTATTTAACTAATGCATTTGTTAAGTGGGCAGAGCAAGTTTCACTTTTGAGACGACTTAAAGCACATAACAAAACCTTAGACGTAAGATTATTAATTTTGTTCGTTAAATAAAAAATAATATATGTATATATACGTATTCTTTTCTACTTACTATTATTTTTTTTATACTTATTATACGGGCACCACTTTTAATTGAAGTTTAGCTCCAATGGCCTTGACTTTAACACATATGTTGTTGAGATTGAGGTCATGGTTCTAGTTTCATTTCGTACACAATTCATTATATTAAAATGGTTCTATATGGGTTTCCAACTTGCACTTGAAGCGAAGTTTAACACGCCTGGTGCTTGCAATGCAAGATAATCTATCATTGTACGGCTTGCATGAAAAGTTAAAAACCCATGTGAAACCATTTTATATTAAGAATAATCGCTGTACTTTCAAGTAGAAGAAAATTAGAAGTGGCGCCCATATAATGAGTAAGTATCTTTCTTTTAGATATCGTGTCATAGCATAGCGTGGCTGGTAACTAATCTCATGTTAATCTGGGTTTTTAACAACTCAAATTTATATCAGATGCAAGTTAATCTTTTAATAGGTATATCCAAAATAAAGCTAATGACACGTTGTCGTTCTTAAAAATTATGTTAAAGGATGAAAATTATTTCAGGTCTGACGCTCGATATTATTCTAGTTGTTACACTAAAAGCAATAACGAGAAGGAGACGACCTACGATCAATGGCAGTTTGGCTCCCGAAAAAGACTCATTTCCATCCGGCCATTCGACTCGCGCAGCATTTATCACATATTTTTTCCTTAATTTATGGCCTATACCCTTAATATGTGTACCATTCTTGTTAGCATGGTCCTTTTCAGTATGCATGTCCAAACTACTAGTAAGAAAACATCATATAATTGACATTTTGGCAGGAATAATTTTTGGTATATTCCAAGGTTTGCTAATAGGATACATATATCTGAAACAAGAGACTTGCGCGAGTTTAGTTTGGTGGATTACGGACGAAAAAATATCCGGAGCCGAGTATGATGTTTGAATATATCGTTTATTTCCTATGCAAGAAAATAATCCACTTTGTTTCTCTTTTTTATCGAGGCTATCTCGATTGTTGAGTTTTTATGGTTATATGCGTGCGCAACTAATTAATTAGTATTTTACCAAAATATTTTTACATGATACACAAGTATATGTGTGTATGTACGTATACTCCGACATATATAGTATGGACTGCGCTCAGATGCCTCAGATATAGAAAAATATGACCGGTGACTCACACCAGTGGAAGAAAAGAGATAGCGACTGGTAGAGGCCAAGCTGTCTCTTTCTATCCAGTAGCGTACACGGAAAACCCAATTAGCAATGAAAGATGATGCATCGATTACTGGGTAAATGTTAATGGTTATGCACCGTAAGATAGCGTGGTGATCACTGTCGTCTTTTATGCGCATGCATTATACTTTTCGATACCTCAAGCGCATCTTCATTTCTGAAATGGGTAATTATTCAGTTTACACCCCTCACCTCCGATTTTGATGAACTTAGGCTTAATCGACGGGTTTTTGTACAGTCGTTCACGGAAAGGTTGCAACACTTTTTTTTTGATGATTTTTGGAACGCGCAGTAATTTTGAGATCGCGATTCACCATCTCTGTATACACGTAGTGAACGGTTATGATAGCTGTCAAAGTGAACTATACAAGGTGGAGGTTCACGAAATGTATCTTGTGCGCCGCGGAAAATCTTAAGATATCAACTGGATACTGTAATATCGGGGTTAGTATAAAAGAATAAGCTAAATAGACAATTTTATTTTATAAATTAATTTTTATTTTCAAGACATGTGTAACATTAAAAATTAATGTAATATAAACATATTAATATAATTATTTATAATAATTATATTAATTATTATAATAATTATATTAACAATATATTAATTATTTATAATAATTATATTAATATATTGTGTTATATGTTATATTAATTTTAATTACATAATTAATTACATAATTAATAACATTAAAATTAATTAATAACATATTAATTTTAATACATATTATTAATACATAATTAATATAACAGTAAAATTAACCGGTGTCTGGATTAATGTTCGGCAAGCAGAGGACATCAGTCGATCGAAGAAGCTGCCGTGGAAGACGTGGATGCTGAGACCGCGAAGTCACATCACCGCTTCAAAGCCAATCCTTCTCGTCAAATAACGATGAAGTAATCTTTCTAAAAAATTACAATTATAAAAATTAATTACTTGCAAATTCAGTTTTAGTACAAAATCATCATTTTATTATAATTATATTAAGTTGAGAAGATAGATTTACTTACATAAAATTGCCAGATCGCTGATTACTATTGATTGTTCGGTAAGAACAGATCAATCGCAATCTGTTGTCCGCTGCAATCCAGAACGAATCTCTTGTAGAAATTCGTTGTGGGATTAAGATGTGCACGTCTTTGTTCACTCTAGTACTGGGATCTTCTCTCGGCTGCAGGGCCCCTGGATCGATATTAGGCAGGGATGTTTCGAAAACGGCGATACGTCCTCGGGTGGTGGAGAGGAGTTTGTGAGTAGCTTGAAGACCGGCACCAAGGGCGTTGTTATCATCAAGAGTGCCACACAACTTGATAGGCAGCTAGGCGAGAAGGTTGCGGAATCGGCAGGCCCAAAGATATTTCGGATAATTTTTACCTTGTGCCGTGTTCATTCAAGATTTATTCCTTCATTCGTTTATTCATTCCATTCATTAACGAGAGTTCACGTTACAATCATTCAATGTCAAACATATCATTTATTTATTCATACATCACCTTGGTGAAAAAATTTCTCAGAAAATCTCTCATATTTTCTCAGAAATTTTGCAAGAATTGGGACTTATGAAAAATTCTGAAGAGGTATATGATATTTCTCAGATACTTTCAGAATTAATTAGATGAAGATTTATAGAATATTTCAATATCCGTATATGTGAAAATTTCTGATAAATTGCACAGATTTTCTCATATTTATTCAGATTTCTACAAGGATATATTTGCGAAAAATATTTTATTCTTATTTTGTCTGAGTTTTTCAATTCGTATAAAAAATCTGAAAATTTCTCTGAGTATTCAAAAAAAAAATCTGAAAATTTTTATAGAAATTCTGATTAATAATGTGAAAAATTTTGATATTTTTTCACCAGGACATCCATGGAAGATCACATAGTATTAATACCGTGTGACATGATTCTCTATTACTGCATTTAATTTTTGGGGCATAGATGCAACTAAATTTCAGAATAACTCAGGCCTTGCGCGGAAACCTTCCCATACGTTGAGAACTGTTGCGCCAATGCCTCGCGTCTACGTGGAAATTGAGGATTCCATATTTTCTGAGTAGCTTGTTCCTCTCGTTTTCCATAATGTTACAGGCTCAGATTCATCCGTCGAAAATACCTTCTCATTCGAGAAAATGGTATTTGTCCATTCATATTCCCATGCCAAATGCTGCAAGGTAAAAGCCATCCGTTGTTCTTTGTGGCGTTCGGTTAATTGTTTATATTGAGCCGGTTTATATCGATTGTATCTCTGTTCCCGCCATCTGCGTCGCACGGTTAGCGCGCAACAATTCAAACCAACTTCCGCTACCGTTTGCTGCGCCGCTGAGCGGAATCCGGTCTTCTGAACTAAATTTAAAAGTTGTTGATCTTCCTCGACGGTAGTGCATCGTGGACGCCTTGTTATTGGCCGAGAATTTATATGGCCGTCTATTTTAAATTGTCGCACTAATTTGTATACCGTACTTCTTTGCAATGTAGAGGAAAGTCCCCTATTATGAGATAGGCTCCTAATATGCGATAGCGCAAACCGTGCGGCGCAGAGAGCGGGAACAGAGATATAATCGATATAAACTGGCTCCATATAAACAATTAATTGAACGCCACAAAGAACAACGGATGGCTTTTGCCTTGCAGCATTTGGCATGGGAGCATGAATGGACAAATACCATTTTCTCGAAAGAGAAGGTATTTTCGTCGGATGAATCTGAGCGTGTAACATTATGAAAAACGAGAGGAACAAGCTACTCAGAAAATATGGAATCCCCAATTTCCACGTAGACGCGAGGCATTAGCGCAACATGTTCTCAACGTATGGGAAGGTTTTCGCGCAAGGCCTGAATTATTTTAAAATTTATCTATGCCCCAAAGATTAAATGCAGTAATAGAGAATCATGGAAGTGTCACACGGTATTAATACTTTCCATGGATGCCTTGGTGAAAAAATATCAAAATTTTTCACATTATTAATCAAAATTTCTATAAACATTTTTGATTTTTTTAGAATACTTAGAAATTTTCAGATTTTTTATACAAATTGAAAAACTCAGACAAAATAAGAATAAAATATTTTTCGCTAATATATCCTTGTAGAAACTTGAATAAATATGAGAAAATCTGTGCAATTTATCAGAAATTTTCATATATACGGATATTGAAATATTCTAAAAATCTTCAATTATTTCTGAAAGTATCTGAGAAATATCATATACTTCTTCAGAATTTTTATAAGTTCCAATTCTTGCAAAATTTCTGAGAAAATATGAGAAGTTTTTTCACCAAGATGATGTATGAATAAATGAATAATATGTTTGACATTGAATGATTTTAACGTGAACAACTCTCGTTAATAAATGAACGAATGAAGGAATGAAAATCTTGAATGAACACGGCACAAGGCAAAAGTCATCTGAAATATCTATGGGCCTGCCGATTCCGCGACCTTCTCGCCTAGCTGCCCATCAAGTTCTGTGGCACTCTTAATAATAACAACGCCCTTGGTGCCGGTCGTCAAGCTGTTCACAAACTCCTCTCTACCACCCGAGGGCGTATCGCCGTTTTCCAAACATGCCTGCCTAATATCGGTCCAGGGGCCCTGCAGCCGAGAGAAGATCCCAGTACTAGAGTGAACAAAGACATGCACATCTTAATCCCACAACGAATTTCTACAAGAGATTCGCTCTGGATTGCAGCGGACAACAGATTGCGATTGATCTGTTCTTACTGAACAGTCAATAGTAATCAGCGATCTGGCAATTTTATGTAAGTAAATCTATCTCCTCAACTTAATATAATTATAATAAAATAATGATTTTGTACTAAAACAGAATTTGCAAGTAATTAATTTTTATAATTGTAATTTTTTAGAAAGATTACTTCATCGTTATTTGACGAGAAGGATTGGCTTTGAAGCATTGATGTGGTTTCGCAGTCTCAGCATCCACGTCTTCCACGGCAGCTTCTTCAATCGACTGATGTCCTCTGCTTGCCGAACATTAATCCAGACACCGGTTAATTTTACTGTTATATTAATTATGTATTAATATTATGTATTAAAATTAATATGTTATTAATTATTGTAATTTTAATGTTATTAATTATGTAATTAATTATGTAATTAAAATTAACATAACATATAACACAATATATTAATATAATTATTATAAATAATTAATATAATTAATATAATTAATATAATTATTATAATAATTAATATAATTATTATAATAATTAATATAATTATTATAAATAATTATATTAATATGTTTATATTACATTAATTTTTAATGTTACACATGTCTTGAAAATAAAAATTAATTTATAAAATAAAATGGTCTATTTAGCTTATTCTTTTATACTAACCCCGATATTACAGTATCCAGTTGATATCTTAAGATTTTCCGCGGCGCACAAGATACATTTCGTGAACCTCCACCTTGTATAGCTCACTTTGACAGCTATCATAACCGTTCACTACGTGTATACAGAGATGGTGGATCGCGATCTCAAAATTTCTGCGCGTTCCAAAAATCATCAAAAAAAAGTGTTGCAACCTTTCCTTGAACGACTGTACGAAACGAAAGAATCTGGCAGAAAAAAGTGTCGCTCTGCCTCGCGACGCGAGATATTAAACGTTAAAGTTGACAGGAATCAGGTTATGATTCCCGTCATACCGACGAGATATCGCAACACTGAACATGCCCTGCGGCCACATACGCATGCTCAGTGGCCGCACGCGCATGCTCAGTGGCCGCATGCGCATGCAAAACTGCGCCAATTTTAAATATGATGACTGGTCAATCATGCGGAATAATCAAGCGTCTTAATTCAAGCAGTTAGGTATCACGCTGGGAGTTTGTTTAGTTTTATTATGCGGGGGAAGGGGCACCGCCGCAGGCTACTTCTATGTAAAAATCACAACTTCTATAAAGCAGGGCATACACAGCACGTGCGTGTATGCCCTGCTTTATACGAAAGTTGTGATTTCGTATAAAGCAGGGCATACACACACGTGCGTGTATGCCCTGCTTTATAGAAGTTGTGATTTTCGTTAAAGCAGGGCACACACACACGTGCGTGTATGCCCTGCTTTATAGAAGTTGTGATTTTCGTTAAAGCAGGGCACACACACACGTGTGTATGCCCTGCTTTATAGAAGTTGTGATTTTCGTTAAAGCAGGGCACACACACACGTGTGTATGCCTGCTTTATAGAAGTTGTGATTTTCGTTAAAGCAGGGCACACACACACGTGTGTATGCCCTGCTTTATAGAAGTTGTGATTTTCGTTAAAGCAGGGCACACACACGTGTGTATATGCCCTGCTTTATAGAAGTTGTGATTTTTACATAGAAGTAGCCTGCGGCGGAACCCCTTCCCCCGCATAATAAAACTAAACAAACTCCCAGCGTGATACCTAACTGCTTGAATCAAGACGCTTGGTTATTCCGCACGATTGACCAGTCAATAGTCATCATATTTAAAATTGGCGCACTTTTGCATGCGCGTGCGGCCACTGAGCATGCTCGTGCGGCCACTGAGCATGCGTATGTGGCCGCAGGGCATGTTCAGTGTTGCTACATCTCGTCGGTATGACGGGAATCATAACCTGTCAACTTTAACTGTTAATATCTCGCTTCGCGTGGCAGAGCGACACTTTTTTCTGCCAGATTCGGTCGTTTTGAGCAAAAACGCGTCGATTAAGCTTAAGTACATCAAAATCGGAGGTGAGGGGTGTAAACTGAATAATTACCCTGAAATGTGCACCACTTTTTCTGGTGCAAGCTCACTAGCGTAGTAGCGTTGTAGGTTATGTTGTAGGTTATGGTATCGAGAACTCTAGCACTGTGCACCACAAAATCTGGTGCAGACGTAACAAAAACCTGTTCGTGTGTTCCGAAATAACGCAACCCAGTAAGCACTGTACAGTTGAACGCATATGTATACAAATAAGTAGTGCTGATGGACATATACATAGTGCTCGAATGATATATTACAGCTACCTCAATTTCTAGCATCAAGTTTGATAGTGAGTTCGGTTTTCCGTGTATAGACAAAGAGGGAACGAGGTAAAGATCAACTTACCGGATACTTTTTGAAGGTTTTTATATAGGGATCGCGTAGTCCATACTATATGTCGATGGTATACTCCGTCCAACGAGAGATTGAGGGCTTGAGCAGAACGGCTAACTTATAATTTTAAGACAATGTTTAAATCTTATGCTTTAAATCTTTGTTTTTAGCAACGCACAATATTGTCTTCCCACTCGGCATGTTATGTTGCTGAAATATTGAAATATTCGGAAATGGTGCAGAAATATTTCGTTAACATTTAATTTGTAACTATGCATCTGAAATATTTCAGAAATGTACCTGCATCATGTTTTTTATAATATTGCATTAACAATATTTCTGAAATCTTTCAGAAAGTTGTTTACAATATTTGTAAGTTTCTGTAATATTGCAAAAAAATGTAGCAGATGCAATATTTCAGAAATATTTCTGAAACATTATAAAAGTAATATTACGTTTGCATTGCACGAATAATATTTCTGTAACATATCAAACGCAACATTGCATTTAAAATTTTTCTGAAAAATTTCTGAAAGATTGCGTAGGTAATGAAAAATTGAATTGCAGGCAGTGAATTTCTACAATATTGCAGAAGAAATATTGCAGATGTAATGGTTCAGAAACATTTCTCTAATAAATGATAAACTATTATTACGTTTACATTGCACGCGTTATATTTTTGAATGTTTCACATACAACATTGCATTTGTAATATTTCCGAAAAGTTGCTGACAGACTTTAGAACTTATAAAAAATTAAATTTATTATTATATAATTATTGCATTTTTTGATATTCCATTTTTGATAGAATTTTCTGATATTCCAAATTTTGTCATATGGCATTTTTAATATAAAATATAAAATATTTAATAATATTTAATATAAAATAATATTCGACGCTGACTGGCAAAAAAGATTTATTCGTATATCTGTATTGTTAATATTGTTATGCGATAGTTTTATGCTCACCAAAATAAGCAAGTATAAGAAAGAAAGAAGCGTCAGAGTCAGAGGATCACCACTACCCTGTTCGATCATCGATGTCAAGCGACAAGGCGCCGGTATACTACTTGGATGGGTGACCGGTTGAGAGAGCGGATTTCTTCGGACAAACGCGCGACGGCTATACGCACATATACGGCTTAATATATTTTTTTTTGTTCCGGTAATAAAATATTTTATTTTTCACATATCAACAAATAGTTTTTGCGTCAGTAAGAAAATTTTGTTTGCTAATACGAAACATTTTTTTTAGTGTAAAATGTATTTGAAACATCTCTGAAGTGTTTCCGCAATATTTCGTAGATATATTTGAAAAATACTTCATAACATTGCCGAAATCTTTTAGCGTGGTCGCATTTGAAATAATTGCGGACATTGAAACATTGCCGAAATGATGTAGAAACGGTCGTGAAAAATTTCTGAAATATTAATGAAAAATGTAATATTTCAAATGGAATTTTGCAGAAATGCCTTTGAAATATTACATGCCGAGTGGGTATATTATCACTATAACCTCAAAGTGAAAATTTAACCATTCGATGATCAAGTCCATGAACTTTTCTTTTTTTGTGGGCCTGTGTTATTAATTAAAAGAATAAAATGTAACAATTTGTTTTATTTTATTGCACTGTGCATCGCCATTGACTTGCTGTCATAGTATTTACGTTTAACAATTGTTTTGTTATTCGCTATTCTCATTCTGTAAATTGCATATCTATTTGCTATCTTTAAATGTAAATTATGACACAACAAAATATGACTGTTACTTAAAATATCTAAAAATGTAGCAACTAAAAAGTTTTTATAACCACGATTGTTATTGCACGATTTTTGATACTGCCTAAATATATACTCCATTTTTTTAAATAACTGAAATGTTTGATTGTTTACATAAAACAATGTGTTGTTTTTATAACTTCGCAATCGCACTAATCTCGCATATTGTGACTATTAAGAATAGCTGAGTTCAGCGCATTTCTGTTGGCGAGTGTACAGTTACATATTTCTCAACGTGACTGTACAGCAAACGAGTCGAGCGCGACTCGGGTAACTTCGGCAGCTCTCGTGCCCCGAAGCGAGCCCGAGTGGCAACCATGCTGTGCGGCTAGTCTCATGTCGACCGAGGAGAGCACGCACAGCTAACGTTTACGATTTGTTACAATAAAGAGAACACGTTTATATTACACCGACTTAATTATTCCTCAGCCCGCTCACACAATCCTGCTTCAACATGTTATGGGCCCAGTTAACGGTTAACTGCGGAAAATTGTGTGAACGCTGTGAGAATTATTCACGTGGCGCGGAACGGAAGTCGGCGATTTCGAGTGCCGGTGTTAACGTGTCGGAAGCGTGCGAGTTAAATCGAATCCGCGATGTCTGTCGGAATCTCGGTGAAGGGTGTGAAGCCTTTCGATGGAACGAATTTCCAGGGCTGGAAAGCTCAAGTGAACGCGTTATTTGTCATGAACGATGTTCTCGACATCGTAGACGGCACGAGGGAAGAGCCAGCCGCGGGAGCGGGACACGCGGCCGCGTTGAAGAAAAATGTGAAAGACGACGCAACGGCGAAGTTCATACATAATCCTGTCCAATCTCGACGAAGCTCAACAAGTGGACTAAATTCAAAGAAATGTGGACTAAATTGTGTTTAATTTACGAGCAGAAGACGGCGACAAACAAGCTGAGTCTGCTACAAAGGTTTCACGCGTATCGGATGAGCGAAGCAGATACGGCGGTACAGCACGTGGCCAGGGTAATGAATATGGCGAGTCAGCTCAAGGACGTCGGCGAAGACGTATCGGACGCCACAGTCATGGCAAAAATTCTCGCGAGTCTGACCACAAGGTTCAGCACGCTGCAGGTGGCGTGGGATAGTGTCGACCCTGCACGACAAACTCTCGATAATCTGCAGGAAAGGCTGATTAGAGAGGACGCGAGGCTCAACAGCGACGAAGACGCTTCGGAAACGTTGGCCGCGATGGCCAAAAATCGACGTCCGCGAGGAGCGAAAAGTGCCGAGAACAAAAAGACTAAAAATAAAAAGGAAACAAAGGAACTACAGTGTTACAAGTGTCAAAAGATGGGACATATCGCGAGTCGGTGTCGAAATAAACGGAAGCCGCGTGATGACGGCGAAAAATCCCGCGACTGCGCATTCGTAGTGGAGACGGGTAAAAGCTCGGTCGCGTCGGGTTCGAAAAGTGCCGAAAACGCTCGTGTGCTGTGGACGCAAAGTCACGTAATGGCGGCCGACCAAAATGAGGTCTGGCTGATCGACAGCGGTGCGTCGAGGCATCTAACCTACCGACGTGACTGGCTTACAGCGCAACACTGGTGCTACGATATCACTCAGTGATAATCAGATCTGCAACGTCGCTGGTGAAGGCACGGTGCGAATTAAAAAGCTTATTGATGGTGTGTGGCACGACGCGCGAATCGAGAAAGTGTTGCACGTTCCGAAATTGCGTAAAAAACTTATTCTCCGTCGGAGTGTGTACGAAAAAGGGATTCGGAGTGCAATTTAAAGACAATCGGGTCGAAGTAGTGCACGATGGCAAGGTGCTCGCGACGGGCATGAAGCAAGGCAACGATGTGTATCACATGTTCTTCAAGGTCGCGAAACAAGGAAGCGCCGAAGAAGCGAACATAGCCACGACGAATTTAACCGTGTGGCACGAGCGATTGGGACACGTCGGGAAGCGCGCGATACGCGAATTGGCCGAAAAAGGACTAGTGAGTGGAGTGTCAATTACGGACAAAAATGACGTTTTCTGCGAACCGTGTCAAATGGGGAAATTGCACAGGCTGCCGTTTAACAAGAAATTGGAGCGCGATAAGAAAATAAAACCGGGCGAGAAAATGCACTCGGATGTCTGCGGGCCGATCCCTTATGAAAAAGTAGTACTGGTTTTAATACTGGAAAAAGTATTGGTGAAAGTACTGGAGACATAAGTACTCAAAGTACTACTAAATTCGACCATACTGACTTCGTCAGTACTCCTTCCCAGTACTCATTCAGTACTCCCTTCAGTACTTCCTCTAGTACTCTCTCCCCAGTACTCCCTCCAGTACTTTCTCCAGTACTCCCTCCAGTACTTTCTCCAGTACTCCCCCCAGTACTCCCTTCAGTACTCCCTCCAGTACTTCCTCCAGTACTCCCTCCAGTACTCTTTTAGTACTTATCAAATACGTGGGATACTAACGTGTGGTACAGGCGCAGTACTTGCGCAGTACTATCCAAGTAAAACAAAAAGTCAAGATGATATCAAAATAACGTCATATTGATAGTTTAGTGTGTTAATTTAGTATTTTATTAATTTAGTATTTCCAAGATACGTTACGAAAAAGTAGTACTAGCAATCAGTACTCAGCACTAAGTGATCAGTTCTCGTAGTATTGAGAGTATTAGTATGTTAATACTCATGAATACTGCAGAATGGTCAGTATTGTGTCTGTCAGTGCTTACAGTACTGGCAGTACTACAAGCCATCTACAAGCAATAATACTCAGTTAGTACTTCAAAGTATTGAAGTGGTCAGTACTTTATCAGATTAATATTCGGAGTACTATCATGATAGTACTGCCAGTACTGTAAGAAACTAATAGGCACAGTACTGACCATTCTGCAATATTCATGGGTATTAACATACTAATACTGTCAATACTACGAGTACTGATCACTCAGTACTGAGTACTGATTGCTAGTACTACTTTTTCGTAACGTATCTTGGAAATACTAAATTAATAAAATACTAAATTAACACACTAAACTATCAATAAGACGTTATTTTGATATCATCTTAACTTTTTGTTCTACTTGGATAGTACTGCGTAAGTAGTCCAATGTGACGTCACGGGGTCCAATGTGACAGTGCGAGTTTTCTGTATTAACGTTCTGCAAAATAGTGACGGTGGGTATGAAAACTTTCGTTTTCAAAACATATAACTTCCATCAAAAAATTATGCCGAAATAAGCATATATACTTTAGTTAAAGGCAGATATGTAATTGGAGCCTTGCAAAGTAAATTTTTTCTTGTCATAACTTTTTGATATGTATGGATTTCTAGGGATTCTACAGTTAAAAAAAAATTCATAAGACGTTTGTCGGGATCTAGGTTCAATACCAACTTGCGCACAAAAACGTTTAATTGTTCTGTATCTGAAATATTTACGATAAATAATATCGATGTTCAGTGGGGTCCAATGTGACGCAGGTTGATGGGGTCCTCTGTGCCACGCTTACAGAACTATCTAACCTACCTACGTGACAGCGCGAGTTTCCGTAGTGTGTTTCGATCGCGGAATAGTAAATGTTAGTACCCAAATTTTCCGATAAAATGAAATAATTTCCATCGATAATCATATCCACACTTTCATTTTTTCTTTTTTTCACCCTTTAGTTACAGATCACATGTAATCGAGTCGCTGTGAGGCAATATTCGTTGATCTCTGCTAGGTTACGACAAAAAGTGAGGTTATAGGACTTTGTTTTCAGTTTTCAATTTCTTAGGTCATCTGATGAAACAAATATGACACGATTATTGATAAATTGGTTCTCTAGCACAGTCTTGGTTTTTCAATTGACCAAAGATTTGTAATAAACAAGATTTAAACAGATCTCTTCTATGTGTCACAGGGTACCCTACCTTTCACATTACATGTCACAGTGTACCCTACGCTATGGCTCAATCGACCCCACGCGTGGGGTCCACTGTGACAAACGCAGCATTTCGAAATATCATTATTTTTGCAAAATATTTCTGAAAATTTACTTCTTAAATCATTTACAAACAAAGTTTATTATATTAAACATCGAATAGTTTCATTTATATTATAGTGAAGTTATTAAAATTTTTAAATTCACATTTTTAATGTGATTTGAAAAAACGTGGTTCAAGGGTGCCCACTCTCCCCTACTGCGCCTGTACCACACGTTAGTATCCCACGATTATTTGATAAGTACTAAAAGAGTACTGGAGGGAGTACTGGAGGGAGTACTGGTGGGAGTACTGGAGGGAGTACACTGGGGGGAGTACTGGGGGGAGTACTGGGGGGAATACTGGAGAAAGTACTGGAGGGAGTAATGGAGGGAGTACACTAGAGGAAGTACTGAAGGGAGTACTGAATGAGTATTGGATGAGTACTGGGAAGGGGTACTGACGAAGTCAGTATGGTCGAATTTAGTAGTACTTTGAGTACTTATGTCTCCAGTACTTTCACCAATACTTTTTCCAGTATTAAAAACAGTACTACTTTTTCATAAGGGTTTGGAAAACATTTTTGAAAACATTTTTAAAAATGTTAAAAATAATGGGTTAACAGACCATTTTTTCATTGAAAAAGCATTCATTTTAACGTTTAAAAAGACATTTTTTTAGTGTTTAAAAACGTTTATTTTAACGTTAAAGAAAAATGTTTTTTTAATGTTTAAAAAAGGTTTATTTTAACATTTAAAAAGACATTTTTTTAATGTTTGAAAATGTTTATTTTAACGTTTGAGAAAATGTTTTTTTATGTTACAAAAACATCTATTTTAACGTGTTCTAAAATGTTTTTTTAACGTTTGAAAAACGTTAATTTAAGATTTGAATAAATATTTCTTTTACATTTAAAAAGTTTTTCTTAAATATTTGAAAAACAACATCTTAAAAATTGTTTTTTTATATATTTCTATTATTAGTTGTATAAAAATCTTAGTATTCGTATTAAAAGAACATTTTTCAAACGTAAGATGTTTTTCAAACATTTAAACAACCTTTTAAATGTGAAACAATTACACAGGCACACAAAAAAAAAGTGTCTTGGCCGAGACACTACACTAGTGTATTCCCATGTACTTTTTTCCGCTGAATCCGAATCCGAAGTCAGAATTGTCAGATTGGCTAAAATTTATGAGATAACCACAAAAAAACAATTTTTTTGCCTTTAATTCGTGTTTTTGAGCATTTTTTGTGGTTATCTCATAAATTTTAGCCGGAGGGTAGTGGGGAGACGTAGTGGACGAGTTGGCCCGGAGTGGAGAGGAGTAAGAAAAGGGTTTTGAGAGAAGGTAAAGAGTAAGGGAAGATGAAGTAGGGTGCGGAGCTTGTTAAGGAGGTTCGGAGGAAGCCGTGAAAGTGGAGGAGAAGTCGAGGATAGCGTGGTTGAAGAGTAGTGATGAGAGAAAGTAAGGGAACGCTTGAGAGGTTAGGATGAGAAGCAGGAAGATAAAGGGGCCAGGTTACACGATGAGGAAGCTGAGCGAGTTGGCAGCATGGAGTTTCGATCGAGCGATCGATCGACCTGTCGCGAGACAGAGGGATTGTCGATGGTGGCGCGGCAGGTGCGAAACGGAGCAGGGAGTCATCGAGACGGGTCGATGGATCGAACGATCGAAGGGGCCGGCCATATAGACAGGTGATAGAAGGAGAAGGAGAGAAAGCGACGAGGAAGGGAGTAGATTAAGGGTGAAGATGGACGAGGATAAATTGGTGGATACGAGGAGGGTAAGAGAGAGAGAGAGAGGAGAAGGAAAGGAGAAAGGAGAGGAAAGAGGAGAAATGTAGGAGTTTGAAGGGGACGGAGGAGGACGAGATTACGGAAAGGATGGAGGAGAGTCTGTTCGGAAGGGTTAAAGGTAAAGGCGGAGGTGAAAGAGGTAAGCGAGGAGAGAGGAGAAATGGAGGAGTTAAAAGGGGACGGAGGAGGACGAGATTACGGAAAGGATGGAGGAGAGTCTGTTTGGAAGGGTTAAAGGTAAAGGCGGAGGTGAAAGAGAGTGAAGGTGGAATAAGGAGGGAAGGCGGCGAGCGAGAGGATGGAAAGAGACGGAAGGAAAAGGGAAGAGCAGTGGCAGAAAGGAAGGAAGTAAAGAGGTGGCTGAAGCAAGGGAGGCGGAAGGAGACGGCCGGATGGAAGACGAAGGGAGGGGAAATGAAATATAAGGTCGCAAGGGAAGATGATGTTATAACACAGTTTATTTTCAGAGAGAAGGTGGAATAAGGAGTGAAGGCGGCGAGCGAGAGGAGGGAGAGAGAGAGACGGAAAGAAAGGGGAAGAGCATTGGCAGAAAGAAGGGTAGCAAAGAGGTGGTTGAAGTAAGGGAGGCGGAAGGAGATGGACGGATGGAAGACGAAGGGAGGTGAAATGAAATGTAAGGTCGCAAAGGAGGGGAAAGAAATTGTAAGGTCGTGTGGAGAAGGAGATCACGAGAAGGATGGAGGAGAAACGGACGAGGACGAAGTTCAGGGGAAGAAAGGAGGAGAGAAGGTAGAATAAAATAGAGGAGTGTGGTGAGCGTGAGGAGGGTGAGAGACGGAGGGAAAGGAGAGCAGTGGTGGATAGGAGGGAAGCGGAGAGGTGGCTGAGGGAAACGGACGAGGACAGGGAACAGTTGAGACAGGAAGGAGGAAAGCGAAGGTACGCGGAACCGGAGGAAGCAGAAGAAGATAAACAGAGGGATGAAGGAAGAGGGGGGAGGGAGAGGGAAATAGAATGAATTGTAAGGTCGCATATGGCCAGGGCGTGTGAGGGAGTGATTTGTAAGAGGTTTTGGTACGTTCCTCATAAAAAAACGCCTTGTAAACCCTACGGGGATACACAATAAATCTACATACATACATACATACATAAATTTTAGCTAATCTGACTTCGGATTCGGATTCAGCGGGAAAAAGTACATGGGAATACACTAGTGTAGTGTCTCGGCCAAGACACTACACTAGTGTATTCCTATGTACTTTTTCCCGCTGAATCCGAATCCGAAGTCAGAATTGTCAGATTGGCTAAAATTTATGAGATAACCACAAAAAAACAATTTTTTTTCCTTTTAATTCGTGTTTTTGAGCATTTTTTTTGTGGTTATCTCATAAATTTTAGCCAATCTGACAATTCTGACTTCGGATTCGGAATCAGCGGGAAAAAGTACATGGGAATACACTAGTGTAGTGTCTCGGCCAAGACACTTTTTTTTTGTGTGCCTGTGTTATTAAAGCCTATCTTAAAAATATCGGGCCTGAATTTTTGTCTGGGTGGCCGACACCCACTCGAAGAATTAAAATAATGTCGAATAAATATTAAATAAAAATTTTTTAAAATCATTATTGCAAATAAATGAGTAATGTAAAATAAATATTAAATTAATGTCGAATAAATATTAAATAAATGTTTTTTCAAATTACACAGGCACACAAAAAAAAAAAGTGTCTTGGCCGAGACACTACACTAGTATATTCCCATGTACTTTTTCCCGCTGAATCCGAATCCGAAGTCAGAATTGTCAGATTGGCTAAAATTTATGAGATAACCACAAAAAAATGCTCAAAAACACGAATTAAAGGCAAAAAAAAATTGTTTTGGCCGAGACACTACACTACTGTATTCCCATGTATTTTTTCCCGCTGAATACGAATCCGAAGTTAAAACTGACAGACTGGTTCAATATTATGACGTATCCTTAAGGACTTTCTCCGGTCCTTATACTAGAGAAAATCGATTTTCTTTAGATTTTCTTGAAACTGTGAATATACGTTAATTTAGGTGTGCTTTATGCGTGGTATAAATTTCAGTACCTCTTCCGGTATAAAAAATAAAGATACTGAGCCTCAAAGTTTCAATTTTTACCAAAAAAAATTTTTTAATTTAATTTTTTTTTATTTTGGCATTTTTTCCTTATATAACTCGACGAGAGGAGCAACTTTGGTCCTTTTGACCAACCTCGTATCTTTTACCGTTTGGCCTGGAAAACCTTTTCATTAGTAAAAGTTGAAACTTGGATATATGTGGGGAGACGTAGTGGACGAGTTGGCCCGGAGTGGAGAGGAGTAAGAAAAGGGTTTTGAGAGAAGGTAAAGAGTAAGGGAAGATGAAGTAGGGTGGCGGAGCTTGTTAAGGAGGTACGGAGGAAGCCGTGAAAGTGGAGGAGAAGTCGAGGATAGCGTGGTTGAAGAGTAGTGATGAGAGAAAGTAAGGGAACGCTTGAGAGGTTAGGATGAGAAGCAGGAAGATAAAGGGGCCAGGTTACACGATGAGGAAGCTGAGCGAGTTGGCAGCATGGAGTTTCGATCGAGCGATCGATCGACCTGTCGCGAGACAGAGGGATTGTCGATGGTGGCGCGGCAGGTGCGAAACGGAGCAGGGAGTCATCGAGACGGGTCGATGGATCGAACGATCGAAGGGGCCGGCCATATAGACAGGTGATAGAAGGAGAAGGAGAGAAAGCGACGAGGAAGGGAGTAGATTAAGGGTGAAGATGGACGAGGATAAATTGGTGGATACGAGGAGGGTAAGAGAGAGAGAGAGAGGAGAAGGAAAGGAGAAAGGAGAGGAGAGAGGAGAAATGTAGGAGTTTGAAGGGGACGGAGGAGAGTCTGTTCGGAAGGGTTAAAGGTAAAGGCGGAGGTGAAAGAGATAAGCGAGGAGAGAGGAGAAATGGAGGAGTTAGAAGGGGACGGAGGAGGACGAGATTACGGAAAGGATGGAGGAGAGTCTGTTTGGAAGGGTTAAAAGTAAAGGCGGAGGTGAAAGAGAGTGAAGGTGGAATAAGGAGGGAAAACGGCGAGCGAGAGGATGGAAAGAGACGGAAGGAAAAGGGAAGAGCAGTGGCAGAAAGGAAGGAAGTAAAGAGGTGGCTGAAGCAAGGGAGGCGGAAGGAGACGGCCGGATGGAAAACGAAGGGAGGGGAAATGAAATATAAGGTCGCAAGGGAAGATGATGTTATAACACAGTTTATTTTCAGAGAGAAGGTGGAATAAGGAGTGAAGGCGGCGAGCGAGAGGAGGGAGAGAGACGGAAGGAAAGGGGAAGAGCATTGGCAGAAAGAAGGGTAGCTAAGAGGTGGTTGAGAAGTAAGGGAGGCGGAAGGAGATGGACGGATGGAAGCCGGAGGGAGGTGAAATGAAATGTAAGGTCGCAAAGGAGGGGAAAGGAATTGTAAGGTCGTGTGGAGAAGGAGATCACGAGAAGGATGGAGGAGAAACGGACGAGGACGAAATTCAGGGAAAGAAAGGAGGAGAGAAGGTAGAATAAAATAGAGGGGTGTGGTGAGCGTGAGGAGGGTGAGAGACGGAGGGAAAGGAGAGCAGTGGTGGATAGGAGGGAAGCGGAGAGGTGGCTGAGGGAAACGGACGAGGACAGGGAACAGTTGAGACAGGAAGGAGGAAGGCGAAGGTACGCGGAACCAGAGGAAGCAGAAGAAGATAAACAGAGGGATGAAGGAAGAGGGGGGAGGGAGAGGGAAATAGAATGAATTGTAAGGTCGCATATGGCCAGGGCGTGTAAGGGAGTGATTTGTAAGAGGTTTGGGTACGTTCCTCATAAAAAAAAAACGCCTTGTAAACCCTACGGGGATACACAATAAATCTACATACATACATACATACATACATAGTAAAAGTTGAAACTTTGAGGCTCAGTATCTTGATTTTTTATACCGGAAGAGGTACTGAAATTTATACCACGCATAAAGCACACCTAAATTAACGTATATTCACAGTTTCAAGAAAATCTAAAGAAAATCGATTTTCTCTAGTATAAGGACCGGAGAAAGTCCTTAAGGATACGTCATAATATTGAACCAGTCTGTCAGTTTTAACTTCGGATTCGTATTCAGCGGGAAAAAATACATGGGAATACAGTAGTGTAGTGTCTCGGCCAAAATAATTTTTTTTGCCTTTAATTCGTGTTTTTGAGCATTTTTTTGTGGTTATCTCATAAATTTTAGCCAATCTGACAATTCTGACTTCGGATTCGGATTCAGCGGGAAAAAGTACATGGGAATACACTAGTGTAGTGTCTCGGCCAAGACACTTTTTTTTTTGTGTGCCTGTGTTATTATTGCAAATGAATGGAAATTCCTCCGTAGCCCTCGGCGGGGGAACAGGTGGATAAATGGTAGGAGAGTGAAAGGAGATGAAGGGAGAGATTGAGAGGTGAGGAAGGTGTTGATTGAAGGGGGTAGATAGGGGAGTACGAAAGGAAGACGGGAGAATGGAGGCAAAGCGGAAGGTGGTCTGGAGGAGACGGGAATCGTTGGTGAAGTGGCACGTGGAAAGTGAGGTTAGGGAGAAGGGCGGGATTGAAGGAATGGAGGTAGCAGCCCAGGTTACACGACGAGGGAGCTGAGCGAGTTGGCAGAAGGGAGTATCGATCGGGCGATCGATCGATCTGTCGCGAGACAGAGGGATTGTCGATGGTGGCGCGGCAGGTATGGAACGGAGTAGAGTCCTAGATAATAGAGAAGCGACATTGAAGGGAATGGTCTGATTGGCTAACTAAATCACGTGACCCAGCGCCATTTTGTTTCTCGCTTATGGGTAAATAAGTAAGGTTAATAGATACACGTCTGTGTCTCGCTGCACGTGAGACAGCGCGAGACATTACATGGTTCTGTGAAAGGCCCCTGAGGTCCTGATTCTGTAACAATTTATGAGGAGCTGAGCTTTGTACGAGCGATGTGCTCCCGCCCTTCGAGAGGGCAGCTCCAGCGTGGCGCGAGCCTCGGGGCGCCACGTGCATGCGCGATCGGTCGGTCGTTGTCTGAACTCAGAAGAGCCCGGTGTGTCGTTGAGTACAGACGTATCTAACGTGTGATATTATATAGATATAATAAAGAGTTCAAAGTAAATCTAGTGTGTGCTTCCTGTTCATTTCGTCTCACACCCATCTAAGACAAATAGCCAATAGGTTATGGGCCCAGGGCACGCTTCTGCAGCGTGAGGTTACAGTCGAACGTGTAACGCGAAGTGTGTGAGACGCCGGCAAAGGGAATCGAGAAGAACGGAAGTATCTAGAAGAATAGAAGCATCTAGAAGATTAGAGGGTAAGTAAATAATATTCCTCGCTGCTGACGAGCAAAACGAGAGAATTCTCAGCTAATAAGAACGTTCGTTCGATAAAGGCTGTTAGAAGGAGATAGATGTTTTTGCCTTCTTCTTGAAAGATAGAAATAGAGGTAACAGTGAAAATAAGAGAATTAGAGAATAGATGTATAAAGAGTAGATGCGAGAAATTAACTAAATTCTAATAGAAAGAAATAGATGTGTGAGATGGAAAGAGATAGATATATGCCGCTTGGTAACAAGCTGGCGGGAAAAGCGATGTGCGTGTGCAAGTCCGATCGTGAACAGCGAGAGTCATTTTTTTGGCGCGCGAAAGTCCGATCGTGAAAAGTGAGAGTCATTTTTGGCGCGAGGGACGTGTTGCCGGGCACGCGCTGACGCATGATCGATTGGAAAAACATAGCATCGATGCGACGCCATAACACATAAATATAAATACATGAATGTGTGTGGAATTTATTTTCAAAATCGTCATGCATAGGGTCGGTGATCAGGCATGACTTGCAGTGCGGTGTAGTTTGATCGCTGTTTAGGGAGGCCGCGTAAATTTGTAGGAGTCCCGTGCGCGTGCGTGATCAACCCGATATCCTATAGATCTTTTCAGCAGTGCTGGAGATCGCACGGGATGGTGGTGTGCGTGTGCGGATGGCTCTGCAGAGGCGCGTGGTTTCTCGCTTTCAGATCATTATGAATTGCAGTGCGTTCTGTATGGTCTCGTAAGCAATAAATAAGTTTTGTTGTTGAGAAAAACTCGACGATAAAATTATAAATTATTATTTGTCAATATAAATGCTAATGTTCAATTGACATTTAAATCCCTATCTAGATGGAAAAAGAGACGGAAAATCTTCCGATGGATGAGGACAGCCGTGATGCGCTGGTAGAGTACGACAGCGACAGCGATAGCAGCGTGGTCACGGTGGTAGAGAAAGAGACAGGAAAAGATAAAATCATGAGTAAAGATGAAGAAGAAAAAGAGAAAAAGAAGGAGACTGAAGAAAGGGGTGCAATCCCGAAAAGCAGCAAACCCAGAGTAATAGAAAATGTAGACGTGAGTAAGAAATGGGCAGAAAATCGTCCTGTTCTACCCATAGGGACAAAGTTACTATATGAAAAACAAGAAAAGATGGTAACAAGAATGGATACAGTGTCACAGATGCTAGAAAAGGTAATGACGAAGGCCACCGAAATGATGGAAAATATGGTGGAAGTCTCCCGCATAAATCTGGAGAAAGAAAGAGTGAAACTTAGACGGTTAGAGGTAAATAACAAAAATACGCAAAATAAAGTAGAAAACAATATACAAACGGTTAAAGAATTAGAAGTAGAGTCTAAAAAGAAAAAGTTAGATGAAACAGTTTGTTCGGCCGAGAAAAATAGAAGTTTAGAGACAATTAAGAGCGCTTTAGAGGTAGAATTAAACAGTCAAAGGTTGCATATTAGAAGAGAATATAAGCTGACGCAAAAATCCAATTTTGATCTTTGGATGGACTATTTAAAATCCGAGTTAATGAATAACGATTTATTAGATGTAATAGATTCAAATATTGAAAGTCCAGAAAATCTTTCCGAATTAAAAGTTGCTAAGAGAAAAAGTCTAGTTAGAGACATTATAATCAATCATTTAGATGAAAATTATCATAAAAGGATTCTACATGAGAAAGATCCAAAAGAAATTTTGAAGAAATTAAGAGGTTATAAAAAGAGTGAAGTAAACGTTACTCATGCATCGGTACGAACTAGACTTTATCAAATTAAAATGAAAAAGGACGAAAAAGTAAGTGATTTTTGAGAACGCTTTGATTCAATAATTAGAGAATATGAATCATGTGAAGACGCGGTACCTCTCACAGAACAAGAAATTAGATCTGCATTTTATCAAGCTGTGGCAATTAATGTGCCGGAGCTGAGAAATGTAGATTTAATTAGAAGACAAACCAATCTTAAAGAAATGAACATTGACGAAATAAAATCTTTCATGATGCAGTTAGAGGCAGAGACAAAGAGTGAAGTTAGAGAGAGGCCAGAGAAACCAGAAGTTAGAGTGCAGAGGGCTACCGCAGAAGATAAGAAGCAGGTAAAATGCTATAGATGCAACAAATTGGGCCATATGGCGAAGGACTGCCCACTAGCGGGATCAGATGCCTGGTTCTGTTATTACTGCCAGGAAGTTAGAGGTCATAAGGGTGACAGTTGCCCGAATGCTGGAGCCCAGGCGAACAAATCTAGAGGAAAAAGGTATACAAATAAAACCGTTAATAAAAATATAAAGAAAAAGGGTAGATTTGCGCAAAAAGGTACAAAAAGAGTAGATAATAAAGGGAAAATAATCAAAGTACAACCAGCCAAGAAACCTGTACCATCGAAAACAGCAATTGAAGGAAAATCAGAAGCAGGTAAATTGTGCATGGTTAAATTAATAGAAGATAAAGATAGTTCAAAAGAGTTAGTCAATTTCATTGTAGATTCGGGTGCTACAGATCATATTGTGAATAAGAATATTATTCTGTCCAATTTTGAAAAATGTAATGATAGAGTCATTAAATGCGCGAATAAAAATGAGCTTGCAGACATTTCAATAGATGGTAAAGGAGATCTTCTGTTAATAACGAATGAAAAAGAAAAGAGAGTCATTAAATTAACAAATGTAATTGCAACAAAGGAAGTATCCGAAAATTTATTATCTCTAAGTGTTCGAGATTACGTTATCACGTTGCGCCATCTCATCAGATGGCAGCATCGATCGGGTATCGACAGGCCGGATCGACGCGGCAGCTTGCGCAAGCACGGGCGCGCTCATCGCGAGCTTCTCCCTCGCGCCAGTGTGAAAACATGTCCGCGCTGTGATCAGACGTACGACGACCACGCGGTGCGTTTCGATAGTAGAACTGTATTACAGTGCCCATTGCAGTGATTGAAGCTGCCGAGAAGCTTTACTAACGTGTGAAGAGACCGCTCATCAACTTTGGTGCATCAACACGACTACTCAGGCTCACACGTGCGCGAGTGCCGACCGCCACGTGTCTCACCGGCTCACGGGCCACTCACCACACCAAGACAATTAATATAATTGATCTTGCTCATCTTCAAACATTCACAGACTTCTCAATCCTACACCGCTCACGGATTCTCAGGTCAGATTGTATCTTTTTGACGTATTAAAGACGGCTCAGACTGTGGTCTGAGTTACACAAAAAATAAAGGATTAATTCGTTAACACCCTCCACGCGCGTCCTTCTCATCCCGCTTCCATCGCCGGGAATTATCAGCGATTTCGCGAACACTAAGAAAGTTGGTTGATGCAGGGTTCAGTATTTATTTAGATGATAAAGTGTTTAAAGTTTACAATAAACTGACAAATAAAATAGTCTTTGAAGGAATCTATGAGAAACCAAATTGGATTATACAATTCGAGGTCAAAAATAATAATATAGAGGATGATAAAAATGTAAAATGTGCTGTGTATAGATGTAGAGCAGAAATAGTTCCACATTGTGAGCTTCCTGAACAATCGCAAGCAAACATTCAGACCAATGAATTATCAATTTCGGAGGGAGAGTTAGATGAGAGGAAGAATGTTGGCTCTGCGATTGGGAGGGAGAATGAAGGAGAGCTCGCAAATGTGAATGAAAACATAGAACATAACAATGCTGAACTCGATCAAGTCATTAAGTTAGAGGATATACAAACATTAGAGAATATAGAAGAAATGTGTGAAAGCTCAGTAGTTGAAAAAGTAAAGAAGTTAGAGAAAATAAATGAGGTGATGTTATGGCATGTTAGATTAGGTCATGCGTCGTTAAACTATTTAAGACAGCTACAAAAAGTAGAAAAGAGATTAGAAAAAGTTAAGTTTGATAACTCCATATTAGAGTGTGAAGTCTGTATAATGGCAAAGATGGCAAAATTGCCGTTTAAAGACAACAGAAATAGAGCACAAAGATCACTACAGGTGATACATACGGATATCATGGGTCCAATAAAACCTACATCTTATCCAGGACGAAAGAGGTTTATAATAACCTTTATAGACGACTACTCTAGATTAGCGAAAGCCTACTCCTTGAAGACGAAAGATGAATCGGGAAAGG
Source organism: Temnothorax nylanderi (assembly GCF_030848795.1). Lineage (NCBI taxonomy): Eukaryota > Metazoa > Arthropoda > Insecta > Hymenoptera > Formicidae > Temnothorax > Temnothorax nylanderi. The sequence goes on along the minus strand of NW_027249313.1, from coordinate 118,296 downwards.
CTCTAGAGAAATATCTAATATCCGCCAGAAATCTACTAGGAAAAGAAGAAAAGCTATGCTATGTGAAGTCAGATCAAGGCAAGGAATTTACGGGAGGTGCATTTAAAGAAGTATTAGAAAGAGAAAAGATAGAAGCCATATATGCACCACCGTACACTCCGGAACACAATGGAGTTGCAGAAAGGTTCAACAGAACGTTGCAAGAGAAAGTAAGAACATATATGTTTGACTCGGGATTACCAAAGAGTATGTGGGAGTTAGCAGTTGACGCTGCTGTGCATGCGTACAACAGATCTCCACACAAAACTATAGAATATGAGATCCCGTTGAAGAAGTTCTCATCAGAAACAAGTTGTCATTTCGAGCAAATAAAGAGATTTGGATGCATTGGATATGCTAGAGTACCAAAGCCTACGTCGAAATTTGACAAGAGAGCTATTAGAGGTGTGTTGGTAGGATATACTGACACTGGATATATACTCTGGCATCCAAGCACAAGAAAATTTATAGAGTCCCGACACATTCGATTTAATGAAAAGATAACATATAAAAATGTATATCAAAACAGTCAAACAGAAGAAGAAAAAGACTCAGATAAAAATTGGATGAAAGAATTCGTAGAAGATGAGGAAAAGGGAGAACAAAAACTAGAGATTCCTGAGAAAAAGAAAAGAGGTAGACCGAGAAAACAAACAACACAACTAGATGAACAGAAGCAGAAGGTCGCACGAAAGGAAAGTGAAACTCCAATGACTAGAAGTAAAACCAAAAGAAAACTAGAAGATAATGGAGACACTAATGTGCGGAGAATATTAGAAGACGTTAGCTTTGCTAATTACAATAATGCGAAAAATATTCAACGGAATATAGAGAATAAAGATGAATTACACCAATGTCTTATGGCATTGTTGAATAGAGAGCCAGTTACTTATGAAGAAGCTATGTCAAGTAACGAAAGAGAGAATTGGAAGATTGCAGTCAAAGAGGAACTTGAATCTATGTATGCTAATCAAGTGTGGGAACTTGTTGATAGACCATTAGAGAAATTAGATGGAAAACGACCTAATATAATAGATTCAAAATGGGTATATAAAAGAAAATTAGAGGCAAATGGATCTACCAGATTCAAAGCAAGACTTGTGATCAGAGGTTGTAAAGATAGAAATGTGTATGATTTAAAAGAGACATATGCACCCGTTTCAAGACTGTCACTGGTTAGTTCTATATTGGCAATAATAAATAAGTATAACTTATACGCTAGTCAGCTAGATGTTAAGACTGCGTTTTTGAATGGAGTTCTAGAAGAAAAAGATGAAATATATATGGAAATTCCAGAGGGAGTAGAAGTAGATGAAAACACCAAGAAGACAAAGGTGTGTAAATTGAATAGAGCTTTGTACGGATTGAAAATAAGTCCGAAAAGATGGAATAGGAGATTTTCAGAAGAGGCTAAGAAACTTGGATTAGAGAACGACCTACATGAGCCGTGCCTGTTCACGTGGAGGAAAGAAGGCAAAATAGTGATCGTACTGCTATACGTAGATGATATGTTGGTTGCAAGTAATGATCAGAAGAAACTAGAAGAAATCAAAAAGAAGTTGAGTGAGACATTTGAGACGAAGGATCTTGGGGAACCAAAGAACTTTCTGGGAATAACAATAGAGCGAAACAAAGAAGAAAGTTATATGTACATTCATCAGACGCGATATACTGAGAGCATATTAGAAAAATTTCATATGAATGAATGCAAGCCTCAGAGCACTCCTATGGTCACCAGAAAAGTGAGCAATAAAAACAAAAAGAGTAAACTAGAAGAAAAGAGTATTAGAGAAGAAACTAAAAGAGTTCCTTATAGAGAAGCTATAGGAAGCTTGATGTATCTGGCAAATGCTACACGACCTGATATAGCCTTTGCAGTGAACTATTTAGCAAGAAGACAATTAGAGCCCATGGAAGAAGACTGGCAAGATGTAAAAAGAGTCTTCAGATATCTTAGAGGAACTGCAAATAGAGGATTGATATTTGAAGGCAAAATAAATGAATTAGAGTCGCTGACAGATGCGAGTTTCAGAGATTGCATTGATTCTACATCCACTGGAGGATACATAATCAAATTATTTGGAGATGTGATAGCATGGAGAAGTCATAAACAGACATATGTCACACTCTCTACCTGTCAAGCAGAGTATCTAGCAATGAGTGAGGCCTGTCAAGAAGTAATCTCGTTAGACAAGTCACTCAGGTATGTTGTTGGAAAAACATTTTTGCCTGTAACAATTTGGTGCGATAACAGAGCTGCAGGAAACTGCACTAAGAAGGATGGAAGTCATAAACTTAAAATGTTTGATGACAATTTAGAAGAAATAAAGAAAAAACTTAGAAGAAAGAGAAGAAACTGGAAACAGAAAACATATGGCTGACACTCATGGAGATTTTATCAAGCAGTGTGTTGATCAAGGAAAGGTAAAAGTCGAATGGATTGAGACCAAAGAGAACTTGGCAGACATTATGACAAAACCTTTACCTTTAGAAGCATTTGCATATCTAAGAGATAAAATAATGAATTTAGAGTTTGAACAAAATTAGAGATTAATTTTACTCGAGAACTAATTCTTCGTATGTTTCAGATAAAGGAGAAGATTAGAAGATAAGAGGAAGACCACAGATCGCTCGCCCAAAGGGAGGGAGTATGAGGAGTTGAGCTTTGTACGAGCGATGTGCTCCCGCCCTTCGAGAGGGCAGCTCCAGCGTGGCGCGAGCCTCGGGGCGCCACGTGCATGCGCGATCGGTCGGTCGTTGTCTGAACTCAGAAGAGCCCGGTGTGTCGTTGAGTACAGACGTATCTAACGTGTGATATTATATAGATATAATAAAGAGTTCAAAGTAAATCTAGTGTGTGCTTCCTGTTCATTTCGTCTCACACCCATCTAAGACAAATAGCCAATACAATTACAGAATAGAGATACTTGGTTATATCCCGGTTTCCTGCGTATTCTCCTATTAATTATGACGTAAGTACTCTCATGTATATAAATCTTTATTAAATATAAATTATTCTACCTATTGAAAGGAATATTAAACTTCATTGTTTTTTATGAGAAACATTCTTTTTTCCTCTTCAGGATAAAGTGCTGTGTACATACATGTAAAAATATTTATAAAAGTAAAGGACGGAAGGTAGGAGACGAGAACAACAATGAAACTCTTATGTTTCATCGTTTTCCTAGAAATAAAGGACAGAAAGCTAGCTGGATTAACAGTATTAGGAATATTAATGGATCTACTTGGGAGCCTAAGGATCCATTGTTTGTGTGCTCTGTAAGCTGCAGTGTAGCAATAAATATGTACATATACATATATAGCGAAGTCATTTACTGATAGCATGCATATTTTTTCAGGAGCATTTTGACAGGTTTTCTTGGGAGCTTATTAGAGAAGATGGTAAGAGGAAACTCAAAATCGGAGCAATTCCTTCAGTTTTTAACGATAATCTCCCATCGAATAAGCCATTTAATGAGCATACATATTCAATGCCATTACAGGACATTAGTAACAGAAGTGATATTGTTGCACAATTATCTGTAAGTTTATTGAATAAAATTACTTATTTAACTTTTCAAATATTTATCAATTTATTAAGAATACTTGTAAACATTTTTGTAATTAACTTTTTATAAAATATTTGTAGTCAATTATTGAAATATTGTAATTTTATGACATTTTTAACATAATGTTAAAGGTTAAGAAGAAAAAATTACGTTCATTATGTGATAATGATCACACATATATATGTCGACCAATCTGCTGCAATGATGGAAATGTGCCTGAAATAGTTGTCAGTTCTGTGAGTTGTTCTGTTATGCTTATTATTTCTGTTCTTAATCTTGCAGCACCTCATACCATATTTAAAATATAATTGTTTTTTATTTTCCTCTTTAGGTTGAAAAAACAATAATATCCAAAGATAATGAAGAGAATGAAGCAGACTCATTACAAATAGAGACTGAAAAGACCGAACCAAATCCATTACAAATAGAGACTGAAGAGAATAGAACAGACCCATTACAAATAGAGACTGAAAAGATTGGAGCAGATCCATTACAAATAGAGACAAGCTATGCAACAATACAGCTCGGATACAATGGTTCAGATGTAAAAAGAGATTGTTTAGATGTCTGCACATCAACTGTTAATTCTGTGAGTTGTTTTTTAAATATTGTAACGACTTCAGTTCTTGCCTTTATATTCCTGTACCAACACCATGATATATATCCTTGTACAATAATTTGTTCCATACCTGACTAGTGAAGAAAGTCTGAAAGATACTTATTTTGTTCCATTTAATATGTATGCGTCATGTATGTACACATACGCGTACATAAGTATATGAATCTACTAGATGGAATAGCATGGGTATCTTTCAGATTTGCTATACTAGTGTAACATGGGACAAATCATTATTTATGGGTGTAGATGAAGAGAAGGAATAATTTTCAAAATAATTGTTTATTTTTCTCAGGTTGAAAGAAGTGCGTTGAATAATTTGGATTTAATGCAAATTAGTGCTGAAAGCAAAGAGATATCTGTACACTCTCATACTATGACACAAGATGATACACTTTCGGATTGGCTAACAGAAGTGAAAAAGGACATTAGTACTCAAACTACGAAAGAGCAAAACACTAACTTAAAAATTACATCTTTAACGGAAGAAAATGAGCAACTTAAAAAACGCTTGACAGAACTCGATAAAATTCTGAGTAAGATACTTGGACAAAATGGAAGGGGAATGGGAACAATAGATAACATTTATGTGTTGAATTACCTGGTGAACAGAAAGTTGGAGAAGAAAGGGGGAAAACTGATAGCATGTTTTGTGGATCTTAAGGCGGCGTTTGACTCGGTAGATAGAGGGGTATTAATAAAAGCGATGAGAGAAAGAGGAATAAGGGAGGGGCTGGTGAGGAGGACGGAGGAGATTCTGAGGGAGACGAAAAGTAGAGTAAGGGTGGGAAACGAAATAGGGGAAGAGTTCTGGACGGGGAGGGGGGTAAGACAGGGGTGCCCGCTGAGTCCGTTACTTTTCAACATAATGTTAGCAGATATGGAAGAGGAAATGGGCAGAGTTAAATGGGGAGGGATAATGCTAGGAGGTAAGAGGATATATACGTTGGCGTATGCCGATGACGTAGTGTTAATTGCAGAGGATGAGGATCAAATGAGGAGTATGCTTGAGAGATTAGAGGGATATCTAGGTAGGAAGAGGTTGGAGTTAAATGTGGAAAAAACTAAAATAATGAGATTTAAGAAAGGAGGAGGAAGGGACTGTAAGAGAAGATGGAGATGGGAAGGAAAAGAAATAGGAGAAGTAAAGGAATTTCGGTATTTAGGATATGTGTTCCAAAGGAACGGAGGGCAGGAGGCACAGGTAAGAGAAAGGATCAAGAAGGCGGCAGCGGTGATGGGGAAGGTTTGGGGGATAGGGAAGAGAAGATTTGGGAAAGACTGGGGAAAAAGAATGTGGCTGTTTGATAGACTGGTGTGGACGGTTATGGGGTATGGAGCAGAAATATGGGGATGGAAAGAGAGGGAAGGAATGGAAAGGTTGGAGGAAAGGCATATCAGATGGGTCTTGGGAGTAGATGGAAAAACGCCGTGGTACTTAGTTAGAGAGGAGCTCCAAAGAGAGAAATTAAGAGGGAGGGCGGGAATAAGCGCATGGAGATTCGAGAAGAAGTTAGAGGAGGGAAAAGGAAGTGAGCTGGCGAGGTTATGTTGGGAGGAGCTGAAGGGAAGGGAGAAGGAAGGGAGAGCAGGATCGAGCTGGGAACGGGAGAGAGAAGGGTTCTTTGAAGAAAGAGGAGTGGGGTTAAAAGAGCTTGAAAGGTTGAGAGAAGAGGGAGACGGTTGGCACCGCAAGCTAGTTGGAGGAGACAAGGAGACGCAAAGGAAAGAGAGATGGGAGAAGATCGAGAAATCGGATTATAATAGGTGGTACAAGGTAATAAAGGGAGAGGGTATCCCAGGATATCTGAAGAAGGGATGGGGAGAGAGCAGATGGAGAAGGGTGGCGAGGTTTAGATTAGGGAGTGAAATGAGAGAAAGCAGGTACTGGGAGGGGGAAGAGAGGAAGAAATGTAGGATGTGTGAATATAAGGAAGAAACGTGGGAGCATGTGTGGGAGGAATGTAGAAGGTGGAAATCAGGAGGAGGAAGTTGGCAGGAAGCGGTGGGTTGGGTTTTGGGTGAGGAAGGGGGAGGAGAGGAATGGATGATGGAAATAGAGAGGGAAAGAATGGAAGGGAAAGGGGAGTCGGAGGAGTAAGGAGAAGGATTAGGGGATGAGAGAAAGGGAGAAGGAAGAGACAGACAAGGGAAGGAGGAGGGAGAGGAAAGTAGAATAAAGGAGAGGAGAGCAATATGCGGAAGGGCTGTAGGTGAAGGCGGAGGAGTTTCTGAGGGATACGGACGAGGACAGGGAGGAGCCGAGACAGGAAGGATGGAAGCAGACGGACGTAAAACCGGAGGAAGCGGAGGAAGACAAACAAAGGGGGGAAGGAAGAGGGGGAGGGAGAGGGAATTTAGGCAAATTGTAAGGTCGCATAAGGCCAGGGCGCGAAGGGGAGTTTATGTAAGAGGTTTGGGTACGTTCCTCACAAAAACGCCTTGTAAACCCTACGGGGATACACAATAAAAGAGGGGGTCCAAAAATGGCCGTTTTGTGCCCCGCTGGGAAACCTGTGAAACATTTTTTTCCACCTTATTTAAGGTTGAAATAAGAAGGAAATAATAGTCATTTACCCAGGAAACCACGGGAAATATTTTAAAATCTATAATAATGTGTTTAAAACGTCTGTTAAAGTAACTGTGTTTGAGCGGTTTAATAAAAGGTGAAACGTTTTAAAACAAGCACTACATTTCCATTTAATGAATTTTGCATCATGAAATTGTATATAATATTTTTATTACATTTAAATACATATTTTTTATTACATACATATATATATATTTTTATACTTTCTGTATATACACATATATGCAGTCACATCTTTTTATTTTTGTTCTGTTTCTTTACTAACTACGTCAACCATTTATGAAAAATATTCAGATATATTTGAAAGATTACGAGATTTAATGTTCAGAATCTGATTCAGATGAACCATCATAATCATCTTCAAAATAATTATTTAAATAATCTGCAGGTAAATGTATTGTTGGTTGATGTACAGCAAACCCAAAGTACCATAGAATTGTTGCGACGTGAGAGCAGCAACCGACAACTTGTTTTCCTACTTTGCAGCCACATGTGTGACCAATAATTGCGTCTATACCACTCTTAGTTTTGTCTATAAGAACGTAAGAAAAATACTTAATACTAGAAGAGTGCCTAGAACGAAGTCGTACTTTAATTAGGAGACTGTTTTGTGATTCGACATTAATTTCAAAGTGCTGGTAATCCATATTCCTCGTGTCTTTTGAAACATGAAATTCAAAGTCCCCGTTTTATAAATGTATTTACATATGATAAGCGTATATGAGCAATTGTGTTATATGTACGGCATTTATATACAATTTCATGATGCAAAATTCATTAAATGGAAATGTAGTGCTTGTTTTAAAACGTTTCACCTTTTATTAAACCGCTCAAACACAGTTACTTTAACAGACGTTTTAAACACATTATTATAGATTTTAAAATATTTCCCGTGGTTTCCTGGGTAAATGACTATTATTTCCTTCTTATTTCAACCTTAAATAAGGTAGAAAAAAATGTTTCACAGGTTTCCCAGCGGGGCACAAAACGGCCATTTTTGGACCCCCTCCTTTATCTATCTACTTGGACAAAATGAAGTATTGCGTAACAGCAATAAAAATATGTCCAAGCAATTGGATACCTGGAAAAATATTAAGAAGAGAGAAGAAGGAATATTAAAAACTTTTAATAAAGATCAAAGAGAGGCACTCCGGAGAAAGAATTCTCAAGGTGTAAAGTGGGAATCAGCTACGTTGAAGCAGGCCTTAATATTGAAATTGAAATGTGGCTCGTCGGGATATGAAGAAGTGAGAAAACTATTTCCTTTACCAAGTCTTCGCACTCTACAAAGAAGAACAGAATATATTGAATTCAGACCAGGTATCTTGAATAAAGTTTTTGAGCTCCTTGCAAACGAAATTCACAATTATAGAGAAGAGTGGAAAGACTGTGTGTTAGCACTTGATGAAATGTCAATAATACCTGGAGAAGTAATCGATCCTAGTATTAATGAATCTATCGGCAGAGTAACGTTTGGGTGTCATGAAGGTTTTGCAAACAAAGCTTTAGTCTTTGTCCTTGGTGGTATTGCTTTTCGGTGGAAGCAATGTATTTGCTATCATTTCACTAGTTCTAAAACAAAAAGTGCCGAGAATGATGCTACAGGGAAGACATATGTTGAAATAATAAAGAATATTCTAGAATGTGCTGAAACAATTGGACTGAGCGTACACTGTGTCATTAGTGATATGGGCTCCGACAACAGGAGCATGTGGAAAATATTCGGTATAATGGCAAATCGAGATAAAGTGATACATGGTATATCTCATCCTGCTAGACCCTCATCTCAGTTATACATATAATGCCGGATGTTCCTCATCTCTTCAAATCTATTAAATCTATGCTCGTAAGCAATAAAGTTATATATCTTCCAGAAGATGTGGTACAGTGTGAAAATCTGCCTTCAAACACAGTTAAAGTGGAACATATTTTAGAGCTTCTTGATACTGAGGCACCTTTAGAACTAAAAGTTGCTTTTAGGCTGAAGAAAGAGAATTTAGACAAAAAAAATCGATTTAATGGTATGAAGGTTTCAACTGCAAAATCTGTATTCTGCCAACGTACATCCTCTGGCCTTCAGCTCTTAGCACTTTCAAAAGAAGATCCTTCTTACATCACAACTGCTTGGTTTGTACGTGTCGTCAATCATTGGTTTGACCTAATGACTTCAAGACATCACAGTTTAGCACTAAATAAAAGCAACGAAAAAGCTTATGAAAAGGCTATATCTCATCTCAAATTAACCATAAAAATATTTTCTGAAACGCGTATTGGGATAGATTATCGATGGAAACCAGTACAGTGTGGAGTTCTTATTGCCACTAATGCTATTCTAAGTTTACAACATTATTTTCTAAATGAAAGAGGATATAAATATTTGCTCACTGGAAGATTTACGCAAGATTTCTTGGAAAATATTTTCTCTTGCATAAGATTCCGTCAAGCTGTACCTAATGCTTTGACATTTAAACATCTTTTGAAGACTATCTCAATTGCACAATTTTGTACGGCAAATGCAACAAGCAGTTATGATCAAGACGATGGTGAAATAATTATTAACTTTTTAGATAATTCAAAACATGTAAATATGAAAAACATACAGTGCAAAGATCCTAAGTTAAATTTTTCCATTGATATACCTATTGTGGCAGATGAATGCATTGCTTACTTCGCAACATGGGAGAGAATAATACTATACGATATGGCAGGAAGTGCGGTGCACAGCGTGAAAAATGTATATTCGGTATGCGATATCTGTTATAATGCTTTGTTAAGGCAAGAAGAAGAGCCGCATTCATATGAACTTTTGACAGAATTAAATGCTTATGGAGATCACTGTTTAACCAAAGTATCTGAGGAAACATTTAAAGCTATCTGGAAAGCCGAGTTAACATTCAGACTAGTCAGAGAGGATCTTATGAAAACTAAAAACGTTAATGTTTATGACGTACTCGTAAACTCTTTGCAATATGTATGGGCATCGTCTGCTGTACCATGATGCCATGATATCACAACTAAAGTATTACGTCGATATTTTACTATAAGGTATAAACAGTACGGACAGATGAGAAAAGAAGAGCTAAAAAAACAGAGCAATGTGTTCAGTAGTAAAAGTGTAGCTATGCACAAAATTATAAAGTAGAAAAGTTTATTTGTTACAACACATTTATTTTCTTTACAATATCTCTAGTATTATGTTCTAGAGTAATTTATCTCGCATTGTATTAAAAGGTGAAGATACTTGTTTCGTTGTAACGTTATAAACCATTACGTTCATTTATCTTTTATTTCAATGCTAAGATATGTTTAGTTGTATTGTATTTCAATAGATTCTGCAATATTGATATACGCTGTGATAGTAATAACGTTATGAACCATTACGTCCATTTGTCTTGTATTTTAATGCTAAAATATGTTTAGATGTACTTCAATACATTCTGCAGTATTAATATACGCTGTGATAGTAATATATATACGCTATGATAGTAACAAACTATTACGTCCATTTGTCTGGTATTTTAATGCTAAGATGTGTTTAGTTGTATTGTACTTTAATACTTTCCGCAATGTTAATATACGCTGTGATAGTAATATATACGCTATGATAGTGATATATAGTCGAAACAGTTAATTATTACATAAATGATTTTTGTTCATGCATTTCGTGAATGCGCTTTTATGTCATGTTTTTGTTATTGGAATTCTTTATTGAAAAAATAAGCTTTTTTGTCATTTTTATATATGTTCCGCATATTTTATAAAACTAAGATTTTCATAAGAAAGTAAAGCATGTAAAAAAAGTTGAAGGAATAAAAATATATTTAAAATTTATTAAAAATGTATGTCTTCAAAAGGATCCCAGGTAGCATAGTGACGTCAAATTACGTATTAATAACGTCTTAATGACGTCTCTAACGTCAATAAAACGTCATTAAGACAGTTTTAAACGTCATCCTGCTACCTGGAATAATATTACATGATATATCGTATATATAAACAAACCTTATGATTATTACAAATTTGTGTCACAATGATAGGAAGATGAACAGAAATACCTATTCTGGCAACATCATACAATTAATATGTGAAAAATAATGCATTCTTAATTGCTTATTTCCATTATGCTGATTAAATTTGTTACAGTGCATTGTATTCACTTTGTACTTACATATTGGATGAAGCGAGTAGAATTACATTTTCACAGATCTGTACTTTTTGTCTCAATAATGTCTTTAACTCTTTATTATTCTTGACAGTAATAAGTAATAATTCCTTTTTCTTATTAATACGAGCTTTCTGAAGTTTGGATTCAACTAACAGCATTCCCAACTTCTTCCAAACTTCTTTCCTTTCTTCATTTTCTCTTTCAATACAAGATTTCAGCTGTTTCGATACATAAACTAGTTTTAAAAGAGGACCTTCGTCTCGATGAGTTGAAAACAATACGAAGCATACGTTCTTCACGTAATCTTCTGGTCGAGTTTGAAGAAACACAGTAGGGATAGCAGATAACTTCAAACATTTTCGATTGGAATTTTTTTCCCATTGATGCTCTTCGAAATGCAACTTACATAAAATTTACATTAATTATGACAAGTTTAGTTTCTTATAATAGTCAAATTAATACAAAGCCTGCCATGCTGATTAACGTGAACTAAAATTTAATACTCTGTCAAAAAAATACATACCTCACAAAGATACTTTTCTTCCATTGTATAATAACTTTCATTGCTCTTAGTGCCTTGTACAATTTCATTACTCCATATTTTTTTCAGTAGCTGATCTTTCGGTAACTTGAATAGTTGAAATATATTTCCCTCTGATGTTGTTGAGCATGACAAAGCAACACATTTTCTTGCCATTGTAACTACAAAATAATAAATTCATTATTTTCTATAAGAGAAACAAAATATTTAACATAATAAATATCCTTAGAAAATATTTACATCTTATCCTCCTTACTTACATTTTTCTTTTTAACTTTATAGGTTGTCCTCGTCGTTTTACTTTTTGCCAATTCCAATACATGGATGAGCGCCCAAACTATACCTCACACGTCATTTTACGCTAACCTGCTTTGACGTCTTCTCCTATTCCATATGGAGAAACAAAATGGCGACTTTATCGATATATCGCACCTATCGATTTCAATGTCGCTTCTCTATTATCTAGGACTCTAGAAAGTCTAGAACGGAGCAGGGAGGCGTCGCGACAGATCGATGGATCGAATGACCGAAGAGGCCGGACAGATAGACAGGTGATGGAAAGAGAAGGAGAGAAACGACGGAGTGGTAGAACGAGGAAGGAGAAGAGGTGACGAGCGTGCGTGAGCTGGACTTTGAAGGCAAGGAGAAAGGAGCTAGGGGAGTAGATTAAGGGGGAAGATGGACGAGGATAAAGCGGTGGAGGCGAGGGTATGGATACGGGCGAAGACGAGGGACATAGGAAGAAAGGTGAGTAAGAGGTAGGCGGGAGGAGCGGGGACGGATCAGGGGGGAGGGAGTTGAGAAGAGGGGGGGCCAAAGGATGGGGCCGGTTCAAGAGCGGAGGAGAAGGAAGAGGAAGAGGAACACGAGGAAGAGATACTTTGATTTATGATTCGAGTTTTGACTTTAAGATTGTTGTTTGTAAGAGGCTTTTGATTCTGATGTTGAGATTGATTTGTATTCGTTTTGTTTTTGATGTCTGTGTAAGAGGTTTGGGAACGTTTCTCATAAAAAAATAAAACGCCTTGTAAACCCTGTGGGGAAACACAATAAATACACATACATACATACTAAATGTTTCATGTTGAATTAAAAAATTTTTAATCCCGCAAAGTCGAAATAATTGTTCGCCATATTGGATTAGCCATTTTAGAATATTTAATACATATTCGTTTTTAGCATCCGCATCCTCGAAAACCCCTATATGCCACGTTTAGAATATATCCAATAATTTTTAAAAATAATCCTCAGCCATATTAGGTTCGCCATTTTGAAATTTTGACTTCAGAATTGGAATCAGCAATCCAAAAAACTATATATATATAGTTATAATTATAATTTTGTACATTTTAAGTGGGTTTGTTACTTTTGGCCACGCACAGAACTGAATCTCCTGCCCCACTGTGCATTGATTTCTGAAGGTTTTTTTAAATAACGTGAGAGGCGAGGGGACTTACTCAGAAAGCACCCCGAATACAGTGAGAGGCGAGAGGACTCGCTTTAACAAAGCACCTCGAATACAATGAGAGGCGAGGGGACTCATTTTAATAAAGCACCCCGAATTACCGATACGGTAATTAAGGGGTCTGAAATCGCACTGTAACCTCCTCGTGGTAGGCCCCGGAAACTACAGATTTTGTAGGCAAACTGCAGGCGTTTTAATTACATAATCATATCTTTTTATTGTGTAGGTACCATATTGGATCCGCCATTTTAAATTTCTGAATTTTGAGTACGGATTCGAATTCAGCAACCTCGAAAACCTTTTAGTATCAACTTGCTACACAATCGGAGCATTTTTAGCAATTTCGTCCGCCATATTGGATCCGTCATTTCGAATTTCTGAATTTTGAGTACGGATTCGAATTCAGCAACCTCGAAAACCTTTTAGTATCAACTTGCTACACAATTGGAGCCTTTTTAGCAATTTCGTCCGCCATATTGGATCCGCCATTTTGAATTTTTGAATTTTGAGTACGGATTCGAATTCAGCAACCCCAAAAACCTTGAACTATCATATTTTATAATAATTGGAACATTTCTAGTATTTTGGCCACTTTTTCAGTTTCCTGGCCCACTGTGGCGTGGGTTTAATTTTTCATTAATGTACCGATTTTGAACAAACACAAATTTGCAAGTTAAAAACTTGCATATTGCTTCCACATCATTTTATTTAGCTTATAAAGTTTCCTAGAAGGAAGCCAATTCATTATATGCTAATAATTTGAGAAATTTCTTATAGAGAAAAATTTATGAGTTAAAAAAACGGGCACAGTAACAACTGTGCCGCAAACACCGTAGAACTACGTCAACTGTCACTATTTCATGTTAAAGTATTCAGCGAAGGAAAGTAGAATTTGAAAAATATATATTTTTATATCTTACTTTGTAAAATATTATTTTATACATATATCTATATCATCGCAGCAGTGTTGGGTGAGCCTTGCGTTGTATTCCTGTCAAAGATATGTCTCGCAGATGTCATGCTTTTGCTTCCCTGGAGGCCTGCTTATATTAGCCCCCAACTGAAATTTACTTACGAGTTAGTCTTACCATTATGCGCCGCCTAGCGGCGTCATTTCGAACTAGCACAGAAAGATGCGCTACTATGCATCTTTCTTAATTAAGAATATTTTATAATATTTTAAAAATAATTGAAAAAAAGGATTTGTTCGAGATTCCGCTATCGCGTTGCGCCATCTCATCAGATGGCAGCATCGATCGGGTATCGACAGGCCGGATCAACGCGGCAGCTTGCGCAAGCACGGGCGCGCTCATCGCCAACTTTTCCCTCGCGGAGTAGAGAAAAACATGTCCGCGCTGTGAGTAGACGTACGATGTGTGCTCTGTGCGTTTCTCGAGTGGAAATACGGACAAAGTGCCCATCGCAGTGATTGAAGCTGCCGAGATACTTTGCTAACGTGTAAAGAGACCGCTCACCAGCTCTGGTACATCAACACGACGACTCAGGCTCACACGTGCGCGAGTGCCGACCGCCACGTGTCTCAACGGCTCACGGGCGAATCACCACGAGCGAGGCAATTCATATAATTGTCTCGCGCATCAAAGACTTCTCATTTATACACCGCTCATCGTTTCTCAGGTCAGATTGTACATATTTTGACGCATTAAAGACGGCTCAGACTGTGGTCTGAGTTACATTAAACAAAAGAAATAATTCGTTGACACCCTCCACGCACGTCCTTCTCATCCCGCTTCCATCGTCGGGAAATATCAGCGATTTCGCGAACATTTGGTCCTTCGAGCCGGATGCGTGGAACTTATGGTGTAACTCAGACACAGATCATGTGAAAAGGGCATGCCTTTCGCGAAGTGCCACGTAGACATTATCGCGCCTTCGCGAGTGAAGTATAGACATTCTCACGCGCGCTCGCGAGTGTTATACAAAGATGTTCACGCGCTCTCGCGAGTGTCATATAAACATTATCACGTGCTCAATACATGACTCTCGCTTCGCATAGCGCCTTTCTCTCCCGTTTCTCGAACGTTCTCGTCTCGTGCAGCATTTCTCACACGTTCCTCGACGTTTCTCAGGTTTCTCATCGTGCGCAGCTCAGGGACGACTCATCATGACGGATCCCGCCAAAACCGGGACGGGCGGAAAGACCCCGCCATTGCTCGAACTGCCGGGCGACAAGCGCACGTCAGAGCGTCAGGCCTCACCGGTGCGGCTGTCCGCGGAGCTCACGCTGAAGGTGCAGACGCAGATGAACCGCATCGCGACGGTGCGGGCCATTAGCCAGACGTTGCCACCTACCGCGGATGACACATCGGTGGATGAAATCCTCCAGATCTCGATCCAGCTCGAGGAAGTGCACAAGGCGTTCCTTAAGGAACACGCCTATTTCGAGGTCTCATGGCCGGCGGCGCTCATCGCTCATGAGTACTTCTCCAAGAACGCCTTCGCCGTGGAGGCGCAAGAGTGCATGGCGGCTCGTCGCTCTCTGGCGAAGCTTAAGGGCGCATTAGCGGAGAGGCTTGCTCCGAAGGCGGCGCTTGAACCGGCGCAGCCCTCACAGTCTCAACAGAGACTGCCGGACATAAACATCCCGTCCTTCAAGGGCGATTACGCTGCATGGCCCACGTATCGCGACCTATTCAAGGCCGTTATCTATGATAGCCGACAAATCACTGACGTGGAGAAACTCCACTATCTGCGGCTCTCATTGGAAGGCCCACCTGCTCAGCTCATTTCCGGACTGCCTCTCACCGCCGACTCGCTCAAACCATCCTGGGAAATGCTCGTCGATCGATACGAGAACAAGCGCCTGCTCATCCAGTCATACCTTGACCAGCTCCTTGTCAGCTCAATACCGGTGCAAAGGAACGCCGCAGCACTGGACAAGTTGCTCAACACCTTCAAGGAAGAAATCAAGGGCCTGCAAGCCTTGGACGTCTCACAAGATCTGGGGGACTGCATCCTGGTGTACCAGCTGTCTAGGCAGCTGGATCGCCAGACGAAGGAGCAGTGGGAGACGTCCCTTGGAGCCACGCGCGAATATCCGCGATTCGAGCAGCTCGAGCGGTTTCTCACCTCTCGAGCACGAGCACTCGAGAGGATAGAGTCCACGGCCAGCTCAGGGAGCACGGTCGCCCCAACATCCAGGCGTTCGGCGACAGCTCAACATGCGGCAGTTCAACCGGCCCGCACGGAACCATCAGACGGCTCCACTGTGTACCCGTGTGACTGCTGCAACGGCACGCATTTCGTTGTGACGTGCACCAAATTCAGGGATCTCTCACCGGTCGACCGACAGAAACTCGTCATCTCACGGAGGCTCTGTTTCAATTGCCTCGGCCGCCACAACGTCCGCTCATGTAAGAGCTCACGGGGGTGCAAGAAGTGCACCAACCGACACCACACGATGCTGCATGAAGCTCATCAGGCGAACTCATCAGCGAAGCCGAGCACCAGCTCAGCTGCGTCAGCTCAATAGGAAGATGGTGCAATCGTCGCTCACTTCTCTTCGGCCCGCTCATCACACTCAACATTATTAGCTACGGCCCTGGCTCAGATAAATTCATTTGTGACTACTCAGGCGTACGGCTTCTCATCGATTCAGGTTCAGAACTCACCTTCGTTTCTGAATCACTCATTCGGCAGCTCAACATTCCTCGTCATCATTCTGTCATCATCATTACTGGAATTGGGAGCGAAAAGTCAACTCAAACTCGAGGAGTTGCCTCACTCCAGCTCCGCTCACTTCACTCAAGATCAGACGTCATCATTCAAGCTCACATTCTGCAGACGTTAACCAACATCTTGCCATCATTCAACGCTGCACCACAGGAATGGCCGCATCTCACCAAGTTAACCTTGGCCGATCCAGATTTCCTCACGCCACGGCCAGTGGATATCATCATTGGAGCTGATTCATATGGGCAGATCATCAAGTCCAACATCATCAAACAAGATCCATTGATGCCAATTGCGCAGCTCTCAATTTTTGGATGGCTCGTCCTCGGACCTGTCGACACATCATCATCGGCATCTGCTGCAGTGCATCATGCCTCGATTCAGGAGAGAGAAGATGCTCTCGACGAGTTGCTGGCGAAATTCTGGACACAAGAAGAAGTGCCTGCAAGTAATACTCATGATCTTACGCCTGACGAGCAAAGATGTGAAGAATATTACAAGAGCACTGTTTCGCGGGACTCAACAGGTCGATACACGGTTCGACTTCCGTTAAAATCATCACCTGATACTCTTGGGGATTCGTATCACACTGCGCATCGATGCCTGCAGGGCTTACTAAGAAGATTCGCACGAGATGACAACTATCGACGCCTGTATCATCAGTTCATGACAGAATATCGAGAGCTCAATCACATGACGGAGGCTTCACCCGTTTCCAGCCAGCACGCGCAATATTACTTGCCACATCACGGCGTGCTCAAACCAGACAGTGCAACCACCAAATTACGTGTGGTGTTTAATGGCTCGAGTGCATCTACTTCCGGTCGCTCACTTAATGATCTCATGTACACGGGAGCCAAGTTGCATTTAGACGTCACAGACGTTTTGCTCTGGATTCGACAGTTTCGGCATTTAGTGGCAACTGACATCACCAAAATGTACAGGCAAATCAACGTACATAAGGATGACTGAAATTTACAACGGGTCCTCTGGATCGACAAACAACTCAAGGAAGTGGAAAATTATCTAACAACGGTCACGTATGGTACCAAGGGTGCCCCGTTCTTAGCAGTGCGAACACTGCTGCAACTGGTGAAGGATGAAGGCCATAAGTTTCCCCTTGCAGTGCCGCCACTCACTGAGGGTCGATATGTTGACGACACTTTTGGAGGCGCCGACACAGTTCAGCAGGTAAAAGAAATTGCAGTGCAACTGAAGAATTTGTGCATGGCGGGCGGTTTTCCATTATCAAAGTGACACGCGACTCATCAAGATGTGCTCACTGCGGTTCAAGCAGAAAAGGACCAGGGCTCACAAATTGCATTTGACGATTGCACAACCAAAATCCTCGAATTAAAATGGCTTCCTTACGAAGATTCCTTCACATTCTCAACAAGGATCTCATCGCACACCAATCATTTCACCAAACGCCTCGTTTTGTCTGAAGTGGCTCAGATATTCGATCCACTAGGCTTTGCATCACCAGTAGTGATCAAGGCTTCATAAGCTCCGATGGGATGAACCACTGCCATCCCAGCTCTCATCACGGTGGCTCACCATCAGAAAAGAACTCACCAGCTTAAGCAGAATCTCAATACCTCGATGGTATAACACATGGAGTACCTCGTCAGTGGAATTTCACGGCTTTTCTGATGCTTCTCAACTAGCAATGGCTGCAGTCGTATATATCACCGTCCGCAGCTCTAACGGCGCCACGATTTCATTGGTGTGCTCCAAAACTAAGGTAGCACCGCTCAAACGGCTCACCATCCCGAGACTTGAACTCACCGCAGCACTGCTGCTCTCAAGGCTCATGCGATACGTTCAAGCCACCTTGAAGTTGAACGTTACAGCAATTCACTTGTGGACGGACTCTGTTGTGACACTCACGTGGATCAAATCTTATGCATCGCGCTGGAAGGATTTTGTGAGAAACCGAGTTTCTCAGATTCAAGATCTCACTGCAAAGGCACACTGGAGATACGTACCTGGTACATCCAATCCAGCCGATTGCGCATCACGAGGATTGACTACTTCTCAACTTCAAAGCCACTCATTATGGTGGACGGGACCACCGTGGATACTCACACCTGAAGCATGGCCATCACAACCCGCGCTGTCGGACGAGTTGAGCTGCAGTGAGGCCCGTCCTGGCATTGCGCTACATGCAGCGGCATCTCAGTCGGACTACTACTGGGACCTCATATATAGGTACTCAACCCTCAATAAATTATTGAAAGTAACAGCTCTCTGTTTCAGGTTTATCTCTCTCTTGAGAAAGCGCCGAGCCAAGTCACTGGACTTGCACTCAGCTTTGGAGAAGGCCAGACTATTCTGGATTAAGGCTACTCAAGCGGCATACTTCACGCATGAGATCAAGATGCTCACGGCCAATTCGAGACTACCACCTACTCA
This sequence comes from Temnothorax nylanderi, assembly GCF_030848795.1. NCBI lineage: Eukaryota > Metazoa > Arthropoda > Insecta > Hymenoptera > Formicidae > Temnothorax > Temnothorax nylanderi. Next base: position 99,203 of record NW_027249313.1, on the reverse strand, counting down.
CGCATTCAGTCGATTGACTGCGTACATAGACGCTCAAGGGGTTATCCGAGTTGGCGGCCGCCTCAACCAATCAGCACTAGCTCAAGACAACAAACATCAGGCGATTCTACCTCGCCACTCACGGTTCTCAACTTTAATCATCGCCCACGCCCATTTGCGTACTCTACATGGAGGAACACAGCTGACATTGGCTCATGTCAGGCAACAATATTGGATCATCGGCGGACGGGCTCCGGTGAAGTCTCATATCTTACGGTGTGTCGTGTGTGCTCGGCAGAGGGGGATCCGTGCTTATCAACTGATGGGCCAACTACCTCTCTCTCGGGTTACGCCGTCACGTCCGTTTGCTCATACAGGAGTCGACTATGCCGGACCGCTCACCATCAAGACATGGAAGGGACGAGGTGCCAAAACATACAAGGGATGGATCTGTGTGTTCGTCTGCTTCTTCACCTCCGCAATTCACCTCGAAGTAGTCAGTGACTACTCATCAGAAGGATTCATAGCAGCCTTCCGAAGATTTTCAGCGAGAAGGGGAATTGCTTAGACCATGTACTCGGACTGCGGGACAACTTTCATTGGAGCAGACGCCGCGCTCAAAAAAATGTTCGTCCAAGGCGCTCAAGAACATCAACGGATTGCTCAAGTTTTGCAACTTGACGGCACAAGATGGGAGTTCAACCCACCAGGCGCTCCACACATGAAGGGCAAGTGGGAGGCGGTTGTAAAGTCCGTGAAGTTTCATTTGAGACGGACCATCGGGGAGACTCTACTCACGACGGAAGAACTAACAACGTTGCTTACGCAAATAGAAGCCATTCTCAACTCAAGGCCTTTGGAACCGTTGAGCGACGACCCTGAAGACGTCTCAGCGCTCACCCCAGGTCATTTTCTCATTGGAGGTCCACTCACTACCATACCCGAGCCATCTCTGATCGACCTGCCAACCTCGCGACTATCTCGGTGGCAGCTCATCCAGCAGCATGTTCAACATTTTTGGGCGCAGTGGTCGGCGCATTATCTGCAACGCCAGCAGGCGATATCCAAGTGGCATCATCCTAACAACAACATCAAGGTGGGTTCGATCGTGCTGCTCACCGACGAACGCTCTCCACCGTGCAAATGGCCACTCGCAAGAGTAACGGCTTTGCACCCCGGAAAGGATGGACTTACTAGGGTGGTCACCCTTAAGACGGCCACCACGATGCTCACCCGGCCAATTGCCAAGCTTGCCATATTACCCATTTCATCAGGATAAAGGATCAAGAGTAAGGAATCATCAACAAGGTTGCTGATGGCGGGCGGAATGTTCGAGATTCCGCTATCGCGTTGCGCCATCTCATCAGATGGCAGCATCGATCGGGTATCGACAGGCCGGATCAACGCGGCAGCTTGCGCAAGCACGGGCGCGCTTATCGCCAACTTCTCTCTCGCGGAGTAGAGAAAAACATGTCCGCGCTGTGAGTAGACGTACGATGTGTGCTCTGTGCGTTTCTCGAGTGGAAATACGGACAAAGTGCCCATCGCAGTGATTGAAGCTGCCGAGATACTTTGCTAACGTGTAAAGAGACCGCTCACCAGCTCTGGTACATCAATACGACGACTCAGGCTCACACGTGCGCGAGTGCCGACCGCCACGTGTCTCAACGGCTCACGGGCGAATCACCACGTGCGAGGCAATTCATATAATTGTCTCGCGCATCAAAGACTTCTCATTTATACACCGCTCATCGTTTCTCAGGTCAGATTGTACATATTTTGACGCATTAAAGACGGCTCAGACTGTGGTCTGAGTTACATTAAACAAAAGAAATAATTCGTTGACACCCTCCACGCACGTCCTTCTCATCCCGCTTCCATCGTCGGGAAATATCAGCGATTTCGCGAACAGGATTATAAACCCAATAATAAATAAATTTAAAATATTTTTTAAATATTTTGGAACAAGATTATAAAACAATAAATATGTAGATTTAAATTAATATTTCAAAAATATATTTCAAATATTTACGAAAAAATTGTCTGGGTGATAAAGAAGAACATTTTTATAAATATTTTTAAAAGATTCTTAAAAATGTTACGACAAAAGGTTTTTAGACTATTTTAAAATATTCCTAAAACCATTTTAAAATGTTTCTTGCAATATTTTTATAGAAATATTGAGAAAAATTTGTTGAAAACATTTTGTGCTGTATGGGAAATGCAATTAAATGTTTTTAAATATTTTTTTCTGTTTTTTTTTACAACAATCGATTCCTTTCATTATTCTACGTATATAAGTATAAAGTTAAAATCATCGAAAAGTGAATACTTTACGAGATATTTATATTCATATTTTATATTAAAAAAATTATGACAAAATTTTAAATATCTCAGAAAATTCTTAACGAGAAGAAAGATAACTTTATTATAGTGTTTTGAAATCGTCTCAACGAGATCTACAACTTTTATTTCAAGGAAAAAATCAAGTTCACTTTAAGAAATTAGTCGCCTTTAAAATTTCTTGAAAACGATGACATCTACGACATGACTCATATCAGAATCATATGTCCTCCTTTAGACCATATAACTTTTGTCCAAAACATTTTTTCATATTTTTCGAAATATTTGCTTGCGTCTATTAAAATTACTCACTCTACATTCTGAGTAGTATACGAGAATTTACGAAATAATATATTGTGCACCAAGGAGAGAAAGTAGCGTTTTTCAAACGAGTGTGAAGTTTGCCACCCGAGCCGAAGGCTAGGGCGGCAAATCACATGAGTCTGAAAAAGCTTTCGACCCGAGGTGCACACGATATTTTTCACAACACCTTTATGGAAATGTTCGACTTTTGAATGCCTGTAGAGTGTGTGCGTTTGGTGTTCCATTCGTACAGTTTATACGCGTGTATCGTTAAATAGAAAGAGAAAAATAGAGTGACGCAGGGGCGAGGCCCCTGGTGGGGGGTGTGGGGGGGGGGCGACGCCCCCCACACAACACGAAATTAAAATGATAATAAAATTTCAAAAAAAAATATAAATAATTTTCGAATAAGATACAAACCGTTTTCGGTCTAAGCTTAGATCTTATAGGCAGCTCAATATTAATTTCTGTGTATATGTATTATTATAATACATATATGTACATATATATTCCAATTTATTACTGCGCGCCGATCACAGTCGGATATAAATAATTTTAATTATTGCACTAAATCTGATTGATTTGGGATTTTATTTAGGGATATTATGTAAATAGGTATAATTAGTTATCTCATTATTTAGTGATATTATTATAAAGAAAAAACAATTCCAAATCAGTACTTTTAATACAAGTAATTTTTGAAATAGTAATTATTTATTAAAATTAATATAATTTTTACAAAGAAAAAGTTTTATTAGTTAGTAAATTTAATATTTACATTACAATTTTCAAATTGGAAGATCGGATTATTTCCTCGATTTTGTGTTTCCCATTACTTTACTTTCTGCCCGCTATACGGGGCAGAAAGTACCAATTTTCCTCCCTAGGGAGGAAAGTAAGCCCTGGCATGAAATTGGCCACTTTCGCCCCTCTCTACAGGCATGGAAAGTCGGACTTTCCGTGGAGGTGTTGTGAAAAATAATATACTACTGTGAGATATTACAAGTACGTCCTGAGAATTTACGAAAAATAATATATTATTGTGATATATTACGGGTGCGTTCGGGGAGCTCGCTATTAGCGCTATTCGGCACTATCGGTGTTCGGGGAGCACGCTACCAATCCAACCAACGCCATCGTGACGTCACTGTCGGTAGCGTTTTGACGTCATAATTCGTGCTACCAACGCTCTTGCCAGAGAGGTAGTGCACGAATAGCGTTAAGCGTTGATAGCGTTGGTGGTGTCTCCCCGAACGCATGGTGACCGCATGTATGTATACAACATACAAATCAGGTTAGGATTGAAGTGCAGTTTTTACCGAATCGCACTTTATTTCTGCTCTGTTACGTATACTTTGCATGGAAATCATACATTAATACAATATAAATAATTGTGAACATAAATGCCATCCTGCTAACCGTTGACTTATATTTTTTACTGTTTGCAGCTAACTCGAGAATATTGTTTACTGAAGAAATCTTCAAATTGCGGTTTTGCTGGTCGAAGTTTTCCGGCAAAATATTAACTAGCGTCGTTTCGTGTTCTACTCTTTGCCGAGTCACATTCCTGTATGTTCGAGCGTTAATATTTCTGCTTCCTGTATACTTGTAAGTTTTGTATATGCGACATTTTTACTACGTTTACGCGAGCGCTACTTTTGTAGTAACTTATGATAATTCACCCGTTTACGCGGAGTAAATTATCGTAAGTTACTACAAAATCCCGTTTACGCGAAGGAATTATCGTAAGTTACTACAGAAATAACGCTCGCGTAAACGTAGTAATAGTTTTATCATAAACATAATATAAATGCGAAATTTCGTTATTCTTAACATGGATTTTTGGTCTATTTGCAGTTGTGTTTGTAAGTCATTGAATTACGTTTTATTATCTAAAATTAGTAATAACCGAACCTAAGAAAATGGAAGAAGAAGAAGTAATAGTCGCAGCAGCAGTGCTGGTACTGCGTAATTTAATTTATTCATCTGAAAGTGATGAAGAAGAAGTACAAGTAATAAGGAATCCAAGAAGAAATGTTGCTAGAATTGAAAATTATGTTGAGCAAATAATACCAGCATTAACAAGAGAGCAATTTAAAGCCCACTTCAGGTATAATTTACTAATTTTTTTTATACGGAGTTATTTTGTGTGTGCATGCGCGTGTGTATGTATTTGTACGTGCGTGCGTGCGTGCGTGCGTGTGTGTGTGTGTGTGTAACATATATACAAGTCATATTTTGTAATTATTTGTAGTTATGTAATTTTTAATAATGTTACTAAAATAGAAATATTGTATTTATGTATATGCATAATGTGTGATTTCAGGATGGTTCCTGAAACCTGTGCTTATGTTCTATCTTGTATAGAGCACAAACTACAAAGGACAACATTTGGAACACCAATGATCTCTCCACGCACACAGTTCCTTTTGGCATTATGGCGACTCTCTACTCCAGATTCATTTAGGTAAGTGTTCATATATTGCAATGATAGTGTTCAATAAAATAAATATTAACACTTTTATTTTTATACTGTATGAAGGATTTCATTCTTTATGTATAAATGTCATTGGTACATAGAAAGCTATTTTGTCGCAAATGTAACCCTTGTTAAGTTTGCTATGTAATTTTTTACATGCGTTTTTTTATGTTTAGGTCTATTTGTGAACGTTTTAATGTTGGTAGAAGTACTGCACTGTACATAACAAGAAGAGTTGTTAAGGCACTTGTTGATCTTGCACCCGTCATTATTAAATGGCCTACGGGAGAACGAGTACATGAAGTTTGGGAGGGATTTCGAAACACGAGTAGTTTTCCAAAAATAATTGGTGCCATCGATGGAAGCCATATTACCATTCCAGCTCCGAAAAAGAATCCTCATTGTTACATAAATCGAAAAGGTCGTCACTCCATCCAAATTCAGGTACGTTTAGTGTTTTATTCCAATTGTTTGTTATCAAATTTTATGTAATTATATATTTTTTATGTGAATGGCTAAATGTTAACGAAACGTCGGCATAATACTGTTCCATGATGTGGCCTTTCATACTAACGATATCAAGGAATTGCGAAAATTTAAACTAGAATTTCTTTTTTTTACTGTGTAGGCTATTTGTGACCATAAGTGTCAATTTACTCACTGCTATATTGGACATGTCGGATCTGTCCATGATCAGCGTGTGTTTCGCCAGTCTGAAGTTCAACATTACTTGGGAGATGAAACGAAATTTCCTCAAGATAGCCATTTAGTCGGCGATCAAGCATATAAGCTGCATGAAAATTTACTTGTACCGTATCGAGACAATGGTCACCTAACCGAAAGACAACGAAATTACAACTTTTGTCAATCTTCAGCAAGAATTGCTATAGAGAGAGCATTTGGGATATTGAAAGGAAGATTCCGATGTCTTTTAACCACACTTGCAATGGATCGAGTTGATCTAATCCCTATGCACATTCTTGCATGTTGCATATTACACAATATTTGTCTGATGAGAAGTGATGAATTAGATATTGAAATAAATGTGGACGAAGGCGAAGAAGCAAATGTAGCGGATGAAAATGTTCCTCTTCCTGGAGCAGCTGTTGCCAAAAGAGATCGTATATGCCAAACGTTAAGAATGAGACATGTATAAGTACTTATATATGTATATTATTTGTAAACTTCAGTTACTCTGTTTTCAAAATAAATGGTTTAAATACAACTTTTATAATATTAAACTGTACATACCAATGTATATACATATATGACTTTGTAGAATTCGGACAAAGCTAGTCTGCTAAGTATACATAGCTTACCTTTCCATTTCTCATCTAATTTTAAAACGTCAATTGGCTCCCTCACTACACTTGTTACTAGTTTAGTATCTTGCTTCTTTTTCTTATTGTTTTCTATTGCACTCATGTAAAGTTTAATTTAATACAACTGTTCTACAACCCACTAGAACCACAAATAAATTTATAGAATAATGAGAATACTGATTATAATTGATTCTATATTTTACTTTCATAATTATTACTTCATTTCATATAACATTTATAAAATATCTAACTTATCTGCTTTCTGTCCGTTACATTTACGCACAAGTAAAAAAAATCATTCGTTTTATTTACAATTCTTTTTTTTATTAGATATCAATTGCAAATTATACCATTATACAGTATTGCCTGAAACAAGCATGGTATGCGAAAGATAATATATATGTATCATAATAAACAACGCGCAATAGTATAAGAAATTTTTTATAATAAAAGACAAGCAACTCAGTGAGCATATTTTATAGAAATATTCGTAGAACGCGACACGTGTTACATACACATCTGCCAAAGACTCCTTTCTGTATCACATATTTCTAAGTCATCAAAATAACTATTATATATTCTTTAAAAATCTCTTCCTTAAATATTGTAACTTTCTTATAAAGCTTTATCTTTACGTATTATATACGTAAAGTAACATATTTGTTGTAATACACATTTCCTACTACATATATGGTAAGAAATATTAATTACAAGAAATATGTAAACAAACATAAAAAACAAAACACAAAATATAAATCTAATTTGTTTTTATATAAATAGTAATGTAGCAAAATAAAAAAAATTATTAATCAGCGAATGTGTTTGGCCCAAAAGCGTTGGAGATAAAAAAAATTATTAATCAGCGAATGTGTTTGGCCCAAAAGCGTTGGAGACAACTTCGTAGGCTATGTATTAACAGAGGACGTCAGCGATTCCAGGATCGTGTTGTGTCACCATCGTGTGCAGAGTAACGTCGCATTTTAACGTGATAGTCTTTCGAGTAGTTGATCCAACTTGTTCATTATTTTTTCATTTGATTGTAGCCTTTCCTTATGTCTTCTCTCCTTATTTTCTTCCATAGTTTTTTGGTCCATCGTTGCATCACCCTTTCGTTTACCTGCAAATATACATAAAAATATTTTTTTAAGCTGTGCATCTAAAGAAGACGTGTCTTTAAAGCTGGTTTTACATTAATCGCAAGTAATTAGTTGCGATTTGAGATTGCCAATGAGCGTTGATGAGCTTTATATATGTAACGCGATGCTCATTAATTATCGCAAGTCGCAACCGACTGTTTGCAACTAATGTAGAACTAGCTTTACTATAACTTGGATTAGAGTATTATACATAGTCTACAATGGCCGTAGTAGTAAGCATCGAGTTTTGTATCAAATTACTACAAGTAATTCTTAATTTCAATCATAATGCAAATGTATGCTGACTTACGAGACCCTCTAACATTGAATTTGGAAGATTGATCGTCAGAAGAACTGCAGAAGCTTGTATTTTCTAGTGCTTCTGTTTCTAAAGCAATAGACAAGCTTGTATTTGCTGCTTTGTGTGTTTCTGCGCCAGTAGACGAAATAGTTGACATTGGTGTCATATACGGCTTTTCACCGAGAAGATTCTCCATCACCTGAACAGTTTATGCACAATATTATTAACTTTCGTCGAAATAAAAAAGATAGTGTCACTATTTTATACATGTATACATCGTATACTAACATCATAATATTTCCACGTTCGTTTATTATTTCCAGATTTATTGTTGTGATCCTTCACATTCTTGTATGTTCTTTTCATAGTATTTACTCTGGTCGTACATTGTTTGGCTGTTACAATGTATCCTTCGTTGTTTAATACTTCAGCAATTTCTTCCCATGCCTTTTTGTGAGTGATTTTGCCCGAATACATGGCTCGTTCCCGCTGTCTGTATGCTTCTAATAAAAGCAAAATCGCTTCATGACTCCATCTCGTAAAACCACCTGTTCGGCAAATAAAGATATTTAATATATATTTTATGTATTATGCATGTATAAAAAGATTACAAACAATATCTGAAATTTACTTACCCTCCATCGATTCTTCATCCTCCATTGTGCGTGCATCCTCTTCATTAGTTGTTACTGATGCAAAAGAATGCATTTCTCCTTAAAAAAAAACGCTTTTTAAAACATTAATTATATATAAATTATATATAAATTATATATAAATATATAAATATAAATATAATCATATAATAAATTAAACCATTAATTAGGAAGTAATTAGGAAGAAGAACAAATTAAACAAACCTGATGTTTCGATTGAAGAAACCGTATTTGAAACGCAGGGGGTAAGTATATTTTCGGTTCCTAAAAAAAAATATATAAATAACTTTAAAAAGTTAAGACAAGAAATGTACCAATGTATTAATATTATTATAATTATATACAATAATATATTATAATATTATGTATAATATTTTATTATGTTTTTATATAAACTATGTACGTATCATATATAATATTATTTATGTCACATGTGCCAGGATAAGAAAAATTGTTGCCAAGCATATAGATTTGTTATTAATAACTCACCACTACCATACCTCTCATTCCGTGCATAATTAAGTAAATCTGTCCTATAAGCCATATCTAAATGCAAGTAAAAATTAAAACGTATTAAGCAAATAGTGAAAAAAGAGACAAATGTAAACATGTAATAATGAAAAGAAAAGGATGAAAGAAACAATTAAAATGAAAACATTAGTTATAGGATTATATGACTATTATATGATTATAACAGTATTATACATGGAAAAAAAATGTAGCACAAGAAAAACAATAGCCCTGATATGCATCACAAACAAAACAAAGACTACACAAAGTAAAAAATAGTTCAAGATGCACACGTAGAAGTATAATAAATAAAATAGTTATAAAAATAAGCCAAAAAGTTAGTTATAAAGATAAATCTTCAAGTAAACTGTTATTCACCCTTTTTTCTAACATTTATCAATGCTCTTACTTAATTATGTAACATTCAGTGTCCGTTGTAATGAAAATAAAACGAAAAAATAAGTCGAAACTTTGCAACAGTTAAAATAAAAGTGTAAATATTGACCTGCTTTATCCAGTACTTTGAACTTACCGTTTTGCGCTCTTTTAAACTCCTGTGAAGTAAGTAATAATGTAAACGTTTCTTGTGTATCTTCATCATAAATACATAGTTTTATACGATCCATGACCAACAGAACCCGCAATTAGACGCTGATAAACAATATTTCCCGAACGAGTTTGCTGCAAACAGGAAAGGATCTTACTCAACAAGGTTAACTGGATGACTTTCTGTTCACAATTATCCAGATAATATATTTTTTCTATGCCAAATTTAACAATTATACTTACAGAAACCAGAAATATTAACGGACGTATACAGATTAGCTGCAAACAGGAAAGGATCTTACTCAACAAGTACTACGTTTACGCGAGCGTTACTTCTGTAGTAACTTACGGTAATTTACTCGTTTACGCGGAGTAAATTATCGTAAGTTACTACAAAATCCCGTTTACGCGAAGGAAAATCTCGTTTACGCGAAGGAATTATCATAAGTTACTACAGAAGTAACGCTCGCGTAAACGTAGTTAAGGTTAACTGGATGACTTTTGTTCACAATTATCCAAATAATATATTTTTTCTATGCCAAACTTAACAATTATACTTACAGAAACCAGAAATATTAACGGACGTATACAGATGAATATAGTGGAATGCAGCTCGGCAAACGGCAAGTTCCACCGCGGTTTTTGTTTTGGCGCCTGTGCAACGCACGCTATTTGCTGTTCGGGGAGCTATCGCGCTATTGGCTCCGCGAACAGTCTTGGTAGCGTTTGCGTTGGTAGCGCGGTAGCGAGCTCCCCGAACGCACCCTATACAAGTACGTCCTGAGAATTTATGAGAAATAATATACTACTAGAGATGTTATAGAAATGTTCGAAGTATATTATATACGGTACGTATATTTACAGTACGAGTACAGAATATTCGAATGATATCATGTGCTGTATGGGTTCTACATTCCAATATGTGATCTAAACTGTAATTGTCATGCATCTCTAAAGTGTCTACACAAATTCGCGTACGAATGTACAAGCGGCTTTCTTTCTTTCTATATGCATTACGTGTGTGTATTATTTTGGTAAATGGTCGCCAAATTCGAAGTAAAATACTGCAGGGAGAGCTGCGATCGTTTTTCGTTTTCTCCTCGTTACTAAATACAATTAAATAAAGTATTGATACACAATTTATAAAATTATTACTGATGGATGTGAAAAAATATATTTATCAAGATTGCCGGAAAACACATACACATGACGCGCACACAGGAAATGCAGATGCCAAGTTTCACAAGAAAGAGGTCTGCAACAGGACTTGTGTTCCAAAACAATCCATAAGAAAATTCCTCAACGTCGCATTATTCCTACATATTTTTGTGTCTATAATTTTATTAGGTTGTGATGTGGTCTCCGTTTACAAAACAGTATAGGTATCTTACCATCAGATAGCACACATGTCTAAAATCGGGACATAAAATGTCTTAAAGACGTCATTAAGACGTCTTATGTCCCGATTTCAGACATGGTACGTGCTATCTGGGTTGTTAATAGATGTAACGATAAACCCACGAATATGATCGCCGGACTATATAAATATATATATATAAATATAATTACACGTAATTACAATGCGCGCGGTTTAATACTTTTTGGCGCAAATATAGGTTCATTTAGTGAAGTTCGTTTGGCTACACGGAAAAAATGGTTTACTAACAACATTTTAGCTAACAGCAGTTTAATTGAAAATGATCAAAAATATTAATGAAACAAAATACGTCATGCTCTTGTTTTAATAAAATGTTATTTGTTTTACTAATATTATTTATTATTGACATTAACAATATTATTTTCAATGAGACTAATGCTGTTAATACAACATTACTTTTTTCCGTGTAGCTTCGTACAGTTTCTACACTTTTTCAATACAATCCATGATAACTATTGTCTCTCAAAAGCAGAAATTGATGCATATACTGAGAGCTTTCCACACAATATTCTAAAATTTTTTGCAATATTGTTTTACAAATAGACAATACAGTTGATTAGTTTTCATTATTCCGGTAATCGTCAGCTTTTTGTGCACATGATACGTACTTATTAAGTTAATTCTTGAATAGGTATATATGTATATATATAATGTATATATAATATATGTATATACGTATACAATTCATTCGCTTCTGATATATGTATGAATAAATGCATGGATGAATTATTAAAAAAAAGTGGATTATTTATTTTATAAAAACGATTTCTTAATTTTCGAACGCAAATCATGAAATGTAGGATAATTTTTCTCTCCAGTCACTTTATATTATAAATTTTTTAGATTCTTTTCCTGCAAGATAGATCTATTTTTCGTATTAAAATGACAAAATAACGAAGTAAGACAATAAATAATGCGATTCTTTAACGTGGACATTGATTTATTTTTGCGTCAGATTCCGCATTTACGACACGTCGCTATAACGGTTTTCCAACGAAAGGAATTAGAGAAACGCTTCTGCTATATTCAAAGATATGAAAAGAAAAGAAAGTTATAAAAATCGTCTACAAATCGCAGTGCTTCAACTGTGAGTAGCGACTATTATATATGTACTTTTTTCTCCTAGATTCACAATTCTATCAACATACACAGAGATAAGGAACCCAGATAGCAAAGAGAATTGAAAAAGAATTCTTTGAATTCCCGAATTATGAAATAAATTCTTTTTCCGTACCATCTGCTCTAAAAGACTCAAAGTTCGAGGAATTCATTTCTAGGTAAAAATATACATTAACTTAGCCTGCGATGACTTTGACCTTAACATATATTATAGAGGTCATCCTCCTGAGTGACCTTGATAAAGTCTTACAATTAGCCGTCGCTCGTTGTTTATCTAAAAGTTATGAACAAAAAAAGTTTGAGACAAGTTTGTGTCAGTGCTAAGAGAAATAATTTGCTGATACAAGCATATACATGTAGACTGTCTATACACACATATCAGCAAAATACTTCTCTCAGCACTGAAAAAATAACATATTATATACTATTACTGTATCCATTACATGATGATATTGCGTTTGATACAGCAATTACAGAAACAAAAGAAATGTAATTTACTCCTTTTCAAATTTTTAAATAAAAAATTAAGGTCCATCCCCACCCACTCCCGCTTATATGTGTACTGTCTATATACACATATCAGCAATAAATTACTTCCCTTAGTATATATTGACATTTCGTATAGCTTTCAAACTTTTTTGTTCATAACTTTTAAATAAGCAATGAGCGACGATTAAGTTTTAAGGAAAAGTTACTCAGGGTCGACATGTCCTTGACAACATATGTCAAGGTCAAGATCATCAGAGGTGGCTAAGTTAATGTATATTTTTACCATATATAGTTCCAATAAGTTTAGGTGCAGTTCCCAAACAAGTTAAACCTGCATAAATCGTATTTAATATAGCGATCGAGAACAATAAGAGATTTTGAAAATTGGAACGCAGTTTTATTCCAGAATGAAATAGATAGGAAGTACAAAAAAAAAACATTTAGCTTGAGCGCCGAGTATCTCACAAACTCTCCTTTTATCTTAGCGCATGAGGATTTTTGCTTACGAGAAGGTACTGATGCATGTATATTATAGCCACGTGGTGGTCCCTTACGGAAAGAAACTACAGCCAGTAAATATTACACTTGTGTAGTTACTACAGGACCACCTGTAGTTATCACAGAAAGGAACACAATAATCTGTAGTTATTACACGCTGTAATTACTTAGTGCGTGAAATCCCTGTAATATGGAATACACGTCTAATCATGAAGGGTGAAATCCACTACACGTGTAATCCACTATATATGTAATATACTACACGTGTGGTAAGTGACTTCCCAGGTAGCAAGACTCGTCATTTTGACGTCAATTGACGTCAAAAGTCTGTCATTTTGACGTCTTTTGACGTCATTTGACGTCAAAATGACGAGTGCTTGCTACCTGGGTTGTGTAGTAGACTACACGTGTAATCCATTATATGTGTAATATACTACACGTGTGGTAAGTGACTTGTGTAGTAGACTACACATGTAATCTACAAAATGTGTAATACACTACTACACATGTGTATTAAACGTAATGCTACCAGTAATCCATAAAATTTGAAATAGCGAGTCTTATCATATATGGAGGGGTAAAAACCACAGTGGTGTAAGTCAAATTTTTAAAAATATTTTCTCGTGTGCATAGATGCAATTTATATATTGTACAGATTGCATCTATACACACGAGAAAATATTTTTAAAAATTTGAGTTACACCACTGTGGTTTTTACCCCTCCACCTCCATATATAGTATACTTTTACTTCAATGCAGCTGTATATATATAAATTATTTCTATAAATATTGTTTGAAATTTATTAGATTTAATGTATCACTTTTTAACCACATTTTATTATTTTTTAATTTCATATTTTATAAGTAATTTCATAATGAGCCGGCACTGGTTTCTGACATTCACCCGACTTTAAGAAATATTATATCATATATCCAATTTAAAATTTTATTACTCTTTTTAAACTGAATTTGTTTCTTAAGATGATTTTTGAAAAATTATATATTTGTGCTGGTTATGACATATGTAGACTATATATAACACTTACATCAAATTAAGAAGTAGTCTACCACGTAAGGCAGTTGGCTCACGATCCAGAGGTCCCGAGGTCCCGAGTTCGAATCCCACCAAGGTGTGTTTTTCAAATACAAGAAAATATTTATAATCATAGACTGCATCTTAAGAAACAAATTTAGTTATAAAAAAGTAATAAAACTAAGAAAAAAATAATTTTTTTTTATGCCGGGTGAATATCGGAAATCAGTGTCCTCTAGTATTAAGAGGACTGCAATCTTGTAGTCCTGTAATCCTGTAATATTTTCCTGTAATCCGAGCGTATAGTACGAAAATATTACAGTATATTACAATACTTCAGTCTGTAATTTTGTGTAATACTTTTATGTAGTTCCTGTAATATAATTTTCTGTAATCCGCTGTAGTTTCTTTCCGTAAGGGGTAGCGCGCGTTACTAGCGCTCACAGTTTTTTTTTTTCAAATATGAAATGTGAAAAGGAATTCTTTTTGACTCTTCGTCAGTGAAAATTAATAAGAGGGAATTCTTTGACAAAACTGACGTTTAATCGTAATATTACATTAATCCATATCGTAATATTAAATTATTCTCGACGTTTCGACACTTGTTTTGTGTCCTTATCAAGAGTTAACTATCTATCTCATACTAGAAATTAGTCGCACAACAAATTTTCCTTGAAGTTTAACACTTTGTCAAAATTTCAATATGAAGGAGCCGCCGTCCATCCTTATCGTGCGATGTAGCACCAAATTAATATAACCGGAACGGAGACATGTAAAAAGCGTCGTTCCGAGTCGAAGGACGGAGTCAAACTCTTTCTAGTATGAGATAGATAGTTAACTCTTGATAAGGACACAAAACGAGTGTCGAAACGTCAAGAATAATTTAATATTACGATATGGATTAATGTAATATTACGATTAAACGTCAGTTTGGTCGAAGAATTCCCTCTTATGAATTCTTTTTGAGTTTATTTCGAATAAATTACGCGAATTCATAAAGAATTTAAAAAGGTGAATCCTTTTTGAGTTCATAACGATTACCTGTGCTATCTGGGAAGGAAAATCAAGTTTAGTGTTAACCCCAGATTGATCCGCTCCGTCCTAAGCTCCTCCAAGAAAACATAATAATAATAATAATAATGATGAAGAAGATAACTACGTGTCAGCCTAAGTGTCAGGGTCGTTTCACCACAAAGGTGAATGGTAGAACTTGAGATCCAAATGGCCGTGTTGATTGGTGCCGGCGGCCACTTCCTGGCCGCACGATGGCGACGGTTTCACGTTCTTCTCCATTTTCTCGGCCTCCAGCAGAACAGGGACGAAGGGCTTGGTTTGATTGTCTGGCACGACAGGCGTCGGGACGGTAGTCATCTCAAGGCTACGCTGTTTCTGCTCATCCTCGGAGTAGAGGCTCAACGAACGTGGTCGTTCTAGCTTCAGCGGTGGTGGCGGCGACGCGCTGTCACCGTTGTTGCTGAAAAATCAACTTGCCCGTCAAGTCGCGATAGGTGACGCAAGCAAACGATATGCGATCAGCAGCGACATACAATCGCACGTCTCTCTGTCTGTGAGAATTTTCTTTCGTATATCGGTAAAACTAAGGAAAAAATTCGAAGAGGAATTTATAAACACATAAGAGCGCGCTCGATTGTTTTATTAGTTATAAATTAAAAGAAACAATTGAAAGAGGCGATGCTGAAGTCATCTGTTTTACAGACAAAATGTAATTTTCGCGTACATACGTGCCAGTTTTTATTGTTTCTATTAGAGCTCCCGGTCAGAAACGTGTTTTAAAATACACGGGTACACATGACACGTGTAGTCGTTCTACACCCCATACAGCACATGTAGATTATACTGAGAACGTTCGAAGGATATCGCAGCAGTATATTCTCGTATATATTGCGTATATTCTCAAAACATTCGAGATACGTACTACGATTTACTGTGGACATACTGAGAAGATTTCTATGTCCGCCTTCTTCTAGTTCGTACTGTTCGTAGTATATACTGAGAATATTTCGCAGTAAATACCAAGAACATCACAAGTACCAATATAGAACTAAGGATAGAATGTGCACGGTATATGTACTTATTATGTTAGATTAAATTAATAAAATTATGTTTGTTGCCTCCTGCACTGTGCTACGTGAGATATAAGGATTAAGGCGACTTAAACTGATCCGCAGCAAACAATATCAAGGTTTAAGCATTTTGCAGCTTTTTTTTCTTCCAATGGATTAACTGCTGCAGTACCCAGGACAAGCCAAACCTGCATATAACATGTGAGATAATATACCGAAAAAACATAAAAAGATCTGAAATTGGAAGTGAGCTTAGTTCCAAAATATAAGATATGGGAAAATTTGCAAAAAACCCATAGGCATGAGAGATTTTGCAGCATCTCGCAGGCTCGCCTCTTATATTGAACGCGTGATGATTTTTAATTACGAGAAAGTACGCCGCGTGGCGGCAGCGCGTGTTACTAGCGTGATGGTAGATTGAGAGCCACCGCACAAGACTCTCGTATGGTCACGTAGCGTAACGTAACGTGAGTCAACGCACAAGAAATGTATCGGTTAGAGCCTCCGCACAAGCTCTCGCATAATAACGTAACGTAGATCAACGCACAAGAAACGTATAACGTCGTAACGGCCGTAACCAATACGTTTCTTGTGCGTTGGCTCACGTTATGTTACGCTACGTAACCATACGAGAATCTTGTGCGGTGGCTCTGAGTCAAATTAAATTTTTATAGGATGAGTTATTTTAATCGACGCAGAAAAATATCTCAAAAAATATGAAAGATACGGAAAAATGTTTCAGATAAAAGTTGTATGGTTTAAAGGGGGACACATGATTCCGATAAGAGTCATATCATAGATATCGTCGTTTTCAAGAAATTTTAAAGGCGACTAATTTCTTAAATAGAACTTGACTTTTTCTTTGAAATAAAAGTTGTAGATCTTGTTGAGACGTTTTCAAAACACTATAATAAAGCCTTCTTTCGTTAAGAATTTCCTGAGATATTTAAAATTTTGTTATAATATTTTTAATATAAAATATAAAATATTTCGTGAAGTATTCTATGACTTTTCTATGACTTTACCTTCATACTTTTATTATTATAAAATAATAAAAGAAAGCGAATAATAATGTTGCATTCGCGCTGAGTTCGTCAGCTTCGCCCGGTATTTTCCGCCGCGGAGCGTCCTTAGCAATGGGCGTTGCTATGAGTTGTTGATACAGCCCGGCTGTTAGATTTCCTTCTAACTGAAACTCGAGCGGACGTTTCGGTTCGCGCTCCGCAATTGTAAACGTACGCAATAAACCATCCTTTCTTTGCTAAACCTGTGTTCCCTTATTCCGTGGGTCGCGAGTGAACGCGCGAGCGAGTGCGGGAGTGCGGAGTGAGTGTGCGGAAGCCGCCGGAGTGCAACATTTTGGGGGCTCGTCCGGGATAGGACGAGCGTTCATTGAGACGAGCAGAGAGACGAGCGAGATGGCTTCGTCTGCGGCCCCCTCGAGAAAGAGAACGCGGGACGAGACCCTACCACAGGCCACGACGCAAGCCGAGACCCTCCAAGCGGTTCTTCAGGAGATGCGGGCGATGCGCGAGGAGCAGGCGCAGAGGGAGACAGTTTTTACAGCGGAGCTACAACGTCGGGACGAGGAGCTACTACTCCTCCGCCAACAGCTAAGTCCCTCCAATAATAGAGCGTCCGGGGATTCAGGGACGCATTTCGCGCTACCTGGCGCTACCGGGGGCGAGTGACGTGCGCGCGGACCCCACGGCCTATGCCGCGAATTCGGGAGTGAGCGACGCGCGAGAGAGTACGGGGGCGCGGGGCGCGATTACGGGCGTAAACGACGTGCGCGCGGAGCTCGGGTATAAACTTAAGCCCGACGTTCATGACGGATCGGTCCCGTTGCGGGAGTTTTTCTCCCAATTCGAGATTATCGCTCGCGCAAATCATTGGAGCGACACGTCAAGGACCATCGCATTGGCCTTTTGTTGTTTAAGGGGAAAAGCGCGTTCGATTCTGAACTCGGTCGAGGACGTTGAAAACCTAGAATACGCAGAGCTGAAATCGAAGCTTGAATTGCGTTTCGGGGAGGGGCACCTCTCCCAAAATTATTACTCCCTCTTCACCTTCACGAATCGAAAACAGAAATTTGGGGAGGACTTTGCATCTCTCGGCTCCGAGTTGGAGAGACTTGCTCGGTTGGCGTACCCCGAGTGCCCCTTCGCTGTTAGGTATAAGATTGCGTGCTCACAATTTATCTCTGCCTTAACGGACGGCTTTGTGAAGAGGACTCTCCAGTTGGAAGGAGTTACCTCATTGAAATTAGTGGCAGAGAAGGCGAAGGCCGTTAAAGCCATACAGGGGGAAAATTTCGGAGGATTCGGGAAAAGGAGGGAGAATTTTGGAAAACCTTTGGCCTCAAAACGAAGGCGGCGAAAAGTCCGAGGGAAAGAAAGAGAATAACATCCGCAAAGATTTTTCGCGCAATTATCGCGGAAACCGTGTCTCCGCAAAGGAATGCTGGCTTTGTGGTAAGGTTGGGCATTTCCGGGCCGAATGTCCCGCGAACACGGAAAAGGGAAACGCGGAATAGTTACTATCAGCGGAGGGAGAGTGACCCGCGCAGATAAAACCCCGGAAGTTACAATTCGTTCAATTAGTAATAAGTGTGATTATGATAATTTTTGTTACAAGGGGAAATTAAATGGGAAGGATTGTTCTTTTAAAATCGATACGGGTTCCGATGTTTCCATTTTGAGTAGGAAGTTTCTCGGAGAGATTAAAGGGGAAATTCGGGTCGAGAATTGTTCTCTTCGTTATCCCACGGGAGAGAGGGTCCCTGTGGAGTTTAAAATTGAGGTAGAAGTTCGAATAGGAAAATTTTCTGAGAAGGTTTTAATGTACGTGGCGGAAATTGACGATCAGTGTTTGTTGGGGAAAGATTTCTTAGAAATTATAAATCTAGGAGGTATTTTTGATTCGGTTTTTGGAAAAACGGAGTCAGAAATCGAAAAGGTTTTGTGTTGCTCTCGGGTAGTAAATTCTTCCGAAAAAGTTCCTTCTTTCTTAAGGGGATCCTATGGTGGAGGCCGAACTTCCTCGACGTCGGTAATGTCAACATTTCTAATCCTGTTTTCTATGTTATATATCTATATCTGTCCTTGTCTAACAAGAGGCATCTGTCTTTGTTCGATTGCTGCGCCATCTCTCGCTACACGCAATACTGCTCTTCCATGTCATCATTGCTAGTGCACGTTTGCAATAATGCTTTAGCACAGATAACTTTTTTGTTTAGAGTCTAAACCTAATTCTGACAACGGTATCGTATTTTTGGATGTAATCCGCTGGGCACTCCACAGTCTTTTTGTAACAATACATTGTAGAATTTTTATATAGAACGAATGTTTTCGCAAGTTGACGCATTGCTATATGCAGTTCCTAAAATTATTATTTTTATTCTCGGTATAAAATCACGTGGTGTGCCCTTTATTTCTGAATATGCTTCAACTTTGGAGAAGGATTTTTAAATCCGTAAAGCCAAAAAAAGATATCTGTGCTAAAAGAAATGTCGGTATTACAGACGACTTTAGGATCCCCTTAAAGGAGCTAGTTGAAAAAAATTCTGAAATTTGGACGCAGGACAGAGGGAGGTTTTTGCTGGATTTTTGGATGAATTTCAGAATGTCTTTTCTGAAGACGTCGTTGCGGGAAATTGTGGAGTCGTTAGTCATGAGATTAATTTGAAGGATCCCACCCTGATTAAACAAACTCCCCGACGTGTTCCTTTCCGAATGCGAGAGAAAGTCGACAAAATCATTGAAGAAATGAGGAAACAGGGCGTGATTGAGGAGTCGCATAGCCCTTGGGTCTCTTCGGTCGTTCTTGTCAAAAAGAAAGATGGATCAATCCGTTTTTGTATCGACTTTCGGAGTCAACGAGGTTACTGAAAAGGATTCTTTCCCCTTGTCCAGGATTGACGACATCCTGGACCAATTATCGGGTAATAGTTGGTTCTCTACTTTGGATTTAAAGAGCGGATACTGGCAAATAAAGATCCGCCCGGAAGATCGCGAGAAAACGGCTTTTTCTATCGGGAATGGATTATGGCAGTTTGTCGTAATGCCTTTTGGTCTCTGTAACGTCCCTGCCACATTTAAACGTTTGATGAAAAAAGTTCTACGAAAATTATCATCAAAGATTTGTTTGTCCTATTTGAAATCTTTTCGACATTACCTTCTGGGGCGCAAGTTTATCATTCGTTCAGATCACGCTTCCCTTAGATGGCCCATGTCCTTCAAGGACTTAGAGGGACAATTAGCTCGCTGGTTGGAGAGACTCCAACAATATGACTTTGAGATTGTTTATCGTAGAGGTCTTTCGCACGGAAACGCCGATGGATTATCCAGCCGTCAGTGCGAAATTGACGGCTGTACGTTTTGTGCTAGAGTAGAGGAGAAGAACTCAGTCGAATTAGAGAAGACAGTCGCGCGAATAATTTTGCTGGGAGAAACCTTAGATGAATGGAAGAAAGACCAGCTAGAGGATCAAAGTATCGCGACAATTTACCAAGGCAAGGAAACGGGGATACGGCCGTCACGATCTGAGATTTCGGCAGGAGACGTTTCCGCTCAAATTTACCTTTCCTATTGGAACGCTATTGTCTTGAAGAGTGGAGTTCTTTATAAGATATGGGAGGCTCCTAGTCTAAAATCCAGGATTTACCAACTTATTGTTCCACGAAAACGAATTAAACAGATTTTAGAAGAATAAGAGGATGATATCTATTTATAATCGCTCCAGCTATTCTGTAAAAGTCGCCTACACGTGGAACATACTGAATTTGCATTGTTTGCTGAACGAATTTGAATATGGATTTAAGATATTACAGAATAGCTGGAGCGATTATAAATAGATATCATCCTCTTATTCTTATGAGAGAAGCTAATGCTCAGATAGCCCAACAATTACTCCAGAAAGCGAGAGAACCAAATGTTGTTAAAGCCTTGGTTGAAGCTGAAAATCTCGCCACCAGAAACGTTCAGAGATGGGTTCTATTAAGTGCTGAAGAAGTATTAGACTTTCCAGTTTTAACTCTTGAATACCTAAAGAACTTTACCATCGGAGTATACCAAGTAAAACTTGCACCATCGTACATTCAAGATAAACAAAGAAATGAAGATGAAGAATTGCACATTGAAATGTTAAGAGATAGGAACAGACTACCAGAACCGGGTTTGTTGCGAGCAAGAGTATTTTCTCGCTTTCGTAATGCCGCAATACATCAGCTTTGGATCGCATATCGATCTACAAATAAGGACGAAAACGATCAAAAAAATGAAGATCCTATACAAGGGCACGCTATTACTGCACGTGCAAATTCAGTGCTCGCACTGTCGGTACCTGTGCATACATTGCTTCTATCATCTGGTTTATGGGTTACGCACGACATCAACCTAATATTCATTATCCTTCAAACCAGATAATCGAATCCATTCGTGATTCAGCGAACCGACCGCAGCGACGTAACATCAACGAGCGACTCTAATCATATACATTGACCGGTCCTTTTCAGGGCCAAAAGATGTACAAAATCCGATCGCGCAACTTCCACGCGGTGTACATTTGGTAATGCTAATGCCGACGGTGCACTGATTATAAGAATATACACGCGCCTACATTCACACACACACACACACACATTCACACACACACACACACACACACACACACACACACACACACACACACACACACACACACACACACACACACACACACACACACACACACACACACACACACACACACACACACACACACACACGCGCGCGCACACGCACACGCACACGCACACGCACACGCACACGCACCGCACACGCACACGCACACGCACACGCACACGCACACGCACACGCACACGCACACACACACATGCGTGACACACATGCGTGACACACATAAAGATGTGACCTTAAAGAATTATTGTCGTGGATACTCTAAGAATAGAATATCTCCAATATCCTCATTTTTACCATGTTCAACATCTGATAACTCGAAAAGTAGATGGTTTTCGGACTTCGTGCCCATTAACACTTTCGATCAGGAGATTATGAAGTACAACATACTACAGTTTCAACCAATTTGACCGGGATCCTGGAAACGTATCGCGAACGGTGCGTTTCGGGAGATATTGCGTTGGGCACATCGTGTTGTCCACACCGAGAGCCTCGCGGATATTTTGCGTCGTACTGTGCGGGCAAGTATCGTCGCGCTCGCTCGAAAGGGGATCTCGCGAATGTATTAATTGAGATATTGTGTCGTACTCGCGGGGAAATCGCGTCGTACTCGTGGAGACATCGTGTTGTATTCGGGTAGAAATTGCGTTATGTCGGAGATAGTGCGTTGCACTCGCCGAGGGTCGAGCAGAAGCTTCGAGTCGTTATATCGAGACTCACTGATGTGAAATTGAGACCCACCACATATGAAATATATTTTTATTGTTATTATTTATTCTGTGTCGATTGCGTTACGCTCCCTCTCCACCTTCGCTCCTCACAACGTAGAACTACGCCCTGAGCTTGTGTCGAGGCTGCAGAAACGGATATCGGGGACCGAGTGGTCTAACAAGGGAAGGGTCAACCCTCGGGGTCACCGATTTTGTCGAAATTTTACTAAAATGTAGTATTGATATAGAAGTGACAAATGCTGTACGGAGACGATGCGCTTCTCAACCGTTGCCGAGAAATCGCGATGTACTTATATTACAGTATACATCATATACAATATATTTATTATTATTATTATTACTTTTAGACAAAAAAATGTTTATGATTATAATTTTAAAACTGTGCATAAAATGTTCGTAAAATATTAGCGATTTTGAAAGTAAATAAAAATATATATATATATTGGCGGGGATATTTACATAATATTAAAAAAATTGTATGTATATTTATTGGTTTATTTATTAGTTTTGTATAGGTATAAAAAAAGGTTACAATAAAAAAGGCGTACAAAAAGAGAATATTATAATAAAATGATTGCGATTATTCGTCGTCTTGCTCTGTAACTTTACAAACTTTAGAGCGATTGAAATAAAAAAAAAAGTGAAACATAGAACTGACTTACACCAAGCACACTTTATAAATCCAATTTTTTCGCAACCACATTTTGTTTTTAATAATGAGACAGGAAAACACACGTCATTAACATTCAAAAAGCTCGGCCGTTCGCTCGTCAGTTTTGATGCAAACCATGCGTATTTAATCATAAGTGAAAATACCGGAGCATTTAACTGATGCAATATTAAAGAGTGAATTTTTATAACATCTTCACGAGATGCTATTTCTCTTTTTTCTTGTAGTAATATAGGAGCCTTTTTTTATTGTAACCTTTTTTTTATACCTATACAAAACTAATAAATAAACCAATAAATATACATACAATTTTTTTAATATTATGTAAATATCCCCGCTAATATACATAATATTTTTTTATTTACTTTCAAAATTGCTAATATTTTACGAACATTTTATGCACAGTTTTAAAATTATAATCATAAACATTTTTTTGTCTAAAAGTAATAATAATAATAATAAATATATTGTATATGATGTATACTGTAATATAAGTACATCGCGATTTCTCGGCAACGGTTGAGAAGCGCATCGTCTCCGTACAGCATTTGTCACTTCTATATCAATACTACATTTTAGTAAAATTTCGACAAAATCGGTGACCCCGAGGGTTGACCCTTCCCTTGTAAATGTGGTGCGCGTAATCGCACCTGGCGCCCAATTGGAATGTTTCGTCGGGAAGAACTTATACGGGAGATACTTTGGAGAAATTGATACCGCGAGCTACCGTCTGTTTAGTAGTTAATTTGCGGCAACGCCCCTTCGGCTAGCGAGACCGAAGAAAAACGGGTCGCAAAGTTAAGAAATTAGTCGCCTTTAAAATTTCTTGAAAACGACGACATCTTTGACATGACTCATATCAGAATCATGTGTCCCCCTTTAGACCATACAACTTTTGTCCAAAACATTTTTCCATATCTTTCGAGATATTTGCTTGCGTCGATTAAAATGACTCACTCTATATTCTGAGTAGTATACGAGAATTTACGAAAAATGATATACTACTGTGAGATATTACAAGTACGTCCTTAGAATTTACGAAAAATAATATACTACTATGAGATATTACAAGTACGTCCTGAGAATTTATGAGAAATAATATACTACTAGAGATGCTATATAGAAATGTTCGAAGTATATTATATACGATACGTATATTTACAGTACGAGTACAGAACATTCGAATGATATCATGTGCTGTATGAGACGTTACACCTGACACGGGTCACCGCGGGTACACGCGTACCCGTGTATTTTAAGGGGGTATTCTAGTGTAACATGCGTTTTTTTAAGCTTTTTTCGGGATTTTTTACAAGAAACCAGTGAAAATTGTCCATATTAGCTTTTTATGTATATATTTTATTATCTTTAGAGAACAAAAAATATTTTTTTGAGCTGAATTAATGAATATAAATATTAATGAAACCCTATCGAATACATGGCGAAAAAAATAGCTTTTATGATATCTCAAGATCTATTTGACCGATCAAGTCCAGCTTTTGCGTACATCCTCAGCAGGTGTGTCGCTATAGCTCGAACTAGAATTAAGTAAAAAATTTTTTTTACAATTTTTACAGCCTTCGAAAGATAAAAAAAACTCGCGAAAATCCATACTTAATTTTCAAAGTGCCGCCATTTTTTAAATTTTTATTCTAGTTCTTGTTATAGCCATACTCATACTAATTAAGAATCTTTTTGTATTTTTTGTTTTGGACAAGCAGAATGGACGCAATCATGGAAGCCATTTAGGGCGCTTTTTTTCGCCATGTATTCGATAGGGTTTCATTAATATTTATATTCATTATTTCAGTTAAAAAAATATTTTTTATGTTCTCTAAAGATAATAAAATATATACATAAAAAGGTAATATTAACCATTCTCACTGGTTCCTTGTAAAAAAACCCCGAAAAAAGCTAAAAAAAGTGCATGTTTATACACTAGAATACTCCCTTAAATTACTCGCGTGTATGTTTGCGTTCGTGTGTCACGCACTCGAACTTTAGAGTATTTATATTTATAAAATACGCGCGACCAATTCTATGTCTTAGCAAAATATCACTCTGGGCTGCTGAAGACACTCGGATGATGTTTTTGAACGCTCTGTTTGTTTATTTCGTTCGACAGCTTTTTAAATTTGTTTAAAAAATAAGAAACATATATTAAATATATTAGGACTTCCGTTTCCGGTTGGTTAGGTGTGAGACGACGTATTTTGTGTGTGAAAAGCGGAGTGCGAGTGTGAAAGGTAGAGTGAGAGAGAGAGTGTGTGACGAGCGAGGAGAGAGATCAGAGAGTGAGAGGGAGGGTGTGAGGAAGCGCGGAGGGTTCAGAGAGAGAGAGCCCGTGGAGGCAGAGGAGAAACAAGAAGGTTGAGGTTAGAGAGGCAGACGTAGAAGGAGAAGGGTATAGAGCGCTAGGGTAAAGAGCTAGAGAATTCTGGGGAGTTCGGGAATAGCGCGGGGAAGCAGTTCGGCCATAGAGTAGGAGGATAGGAGATGGCACAGTTCGCGGATAAATTAGGGAAAGAGAGACGCGGTAGTACGGGGAATATAGACGAGCTTTTCAAGAGGAAAAGGGATACAATGGAGAAGGAAGAAGGAGCGGTTGGGAAAGGAAAAGGGAGCGAGGACTTTTTTAAGAAAAGCAGGAAGGTTGAGAGAACGCCACCGGGGGGGGGGGGGAGATGTGGATATGAAAGAGTTGCTGAGAAAATTAGGAGAGGAGCTGCGGGAGGGGTTCAGGGGGGTGAGAGAGGAATTAAGAGAGGTGGCGAAGGGGCAGAGGGAGGAAATGGTGGAAGAAGTAGAGAAGATAAGGAACAGGTTAAGGGCGAGAGAGGAGAAATGGAGCAGGGAGAGAGAGGAGTTTAAGAATAGAATAGAAGATTTGGAACGAAAATTGGAGGGGATGAAGATGGAGTTAAAGGAGGGAAGTCACGCTGGAGGAAAAGGTGTAGAAGGATGCGGAGGAGGGAGAAGGGAGGAGGGGAGAGGGGAGTCTGATTGGAAGGAGAGGGTGGAAAGGCTGGAAAGGAGGTGTGAAGTGAAGGAGAGGGGAGAAAGGAAGAGAAACATTTTGATAAAAGGAGTAAAAGAGGATGCGGGAGGAATAAAGGGGGGAATAGAGGAGGTGATGAAAAAGATAGGAGTGGAGGTTAAGATAGAGGAAATTAGAAAAATAGATGCGGGAAGGAGAGAGAAGGGAGGTATGGCAGTGGTAAGAGTAGGAAGTGAGGAAGAGAAGTCAAGAATAATGAGAAATAAGTAGAAATTGAGAGATGAAAGTACTTGGATAGAGGAAGATTTGACATGGGAAGAAAGGAGGATAAAATGGAGGGTGAATCAAATTGCATGGAAGGCAAGAGGAGAGGGTAAAAGGGTACGGATAAGACAGGGAAAGGTATGGATAGAGGGGGAGTGGTGGGTGTGGGATGAGGTAAGAGATGTGCTCAGGGATAGTAGAGGGAGGTGTTAGAGGCAGGGCAAGGGAAAGAGGAAGAAGGCAAGAGAGATGAAGGACAAAAGCAGGGGGAGTAGAAGAGGGAGAGGAACGGGTAGGGTAGATGAAAGAAGAGTAGAAAAAGAGAAGAAAAAGAGGGAGGAATTGGAGAAAAGTTTTGGAGGAGGAGGGGGAGGAGGAAGAGAGGGGAGAGAGAGGAGGGAAGGAGAATATACAAGGTGGCTTTTTGGAATGTGGCGGGGTTAACAAATAAAGATAAAGAGTTCTGGAAGGGGCTGGAGGAATGGGATGTAATGGTGTTATGTGAGACGTGGGTGGATGGAAAGGGATGGGAAAAGATAAAGGAAAGTCTGCCGAGAGGTTACGTATGGAAAGTGCAAAAAGCAGGGAGGAAGAATCGGAAGGGAATGGCGGTAGGAGGAATAATAGTAGGGGTGAGGGTAGGGGTTAAAATGGAAAAAAGAAGGACAAAAAAAGATAAAGAAGGGATGATATCGATAAAGGTAAGGTTAGGGGACGAGTGGAGGAGTAGGAGTGTATATAAATAAGGATATGGACAGGAAACTGGAAGAGCTAAAGGAATGGGTGGAGGAGATAGAGACGGGAGTGAGGGTGCTGATAGGGGGGGATTTTAACGCAAGGACGGGGAAGGAGGGAGGTTTCGTAGAAAAGGGAGAGGAAGAGAAGGGGGAAGGGGAAAGAAGAACGAAAGATAGCAAAGTAAACGGGTAGGGAAGAAAGCTATGTAGGTTTTTGGAGGAGCATGGGTGGGCGATTTTTAACGGGGGAATTAGAGGAGATGAGGAGGGAGAATGGACATATACAGGGGGGAGAGGGGAGTCGGTGATTGACTACGTGTTGGGGGACAGGAGGACAAAGGAGAAGATAGAAAGGGTAATGGTGGAAGCGAAGGTCGACTCAGACCACCAGCCAGTGACGGTGTGGGTAGAAGGGGTGGAGGACGGTTTGAGTAAAAGGATGGGGGCGAAGGGAGGAAGTGGGAAAGGAGATTGGTCGGAGGAGGGCAGGAAAAAATTTAAGGATTTAGTGGGGGATAAGCAATTTCAGGGAGGGGGAGTGGAAGAGGAGTGGCAGGGGCTGAAAGGGAGGATAGGGAAGGTATTAAGGGAAGTGAATGGGAAGGGAAAGAAGGGTGGAGAGAGGGGCTGGTGGGATGAGGAATATAAGGAAGGGAAGAGAAAGGTTGGGCTCATGCTAAGGAAATGGAGAAGGGAAGGGGGGAATGGGGACAGTTATAGGAAGGAAAAACAGCGATACAAGTAGCTGTGTGAGGAAAAGAAAAGAAGGGAAGCGGAGATAAAGGAGATTAGGACAGAGGGGCAGGTATGGAAGGTGGTATACAGGGAGAGGAAGAGGAGGAGGATAGGTATTTTAGAGATTTGTTGGGAGGAGTGGAAAAGAGGGTGAGAATGGGAGCAAGAAGAGAGGGGGAGTTGGAAGAGGAAGAGGAGGAAATAAGGAGAGAGGAGGTGTGGGAAGTGGTGGGAAAGCTTAAGGAGGGAAAAGCGATGGGAAGTGATGGAATTCCAAATGAAGTATGGAAGTTTGGAGGGGAGGTGGTGAAGGAATGGTTGTGAGAGGTGTGTAATAGAGTGTGGAAAAGAGAGGGTTGGTCGGAGGATTGGAGGGAGGGAATTATAGTGCCCATAGGAAAGAAGGGGGAGAAAGTGGGGGACTACAGAGGGGTGACTTTAGCACAAACGGCGTACAAGGTGTACGCTGCCGTTTTGGCGGAAAGGCTGAGGAAGGAGGTAGAAGGGAAGGGCTTGCTACCGCCGAGTCAGACAGGGTTCAGGAGAGGGGTAAGGACCACGGACAACATCTATGTGTTGAATTATTTAATAAATAGGCAGGTAAATGGGAAGAAGGGGAAGATGGTGGTGTTGTTTGTGGACTTGAAGGCAGCTTTTGACTCGGTGGACAAGAGGATACTGGTGGAAGCAATGAGGAAAAGGGGAGTGAGGGATGGCTTAGTGAGGAGATGTAAGGAGCTGTTGGAGGAGACGGTATGCAGGGTGAGGGTGGGAGAGAAGCTGGGAGAGAGGTTCTGGACGGGAAGAGGACTTAGACAGGGGTGCCCGTTAAGCCCGAGTCTGTTTACGTTGCTGTTGGTGGATATTGATGACGAGATGAGAAGAGGTGGTTGGAGTGGAATTAGGTTGGGAGAGAGGAAGTTATATACGTTGGCGTATGCGGACGATATAGCGATGTTGGCGGAGAGTGAAGAAGATATGAAGGGAATGATGGGAAAATTAGAAGAGTATTTGGACAGAAGGGGACTGATATTGAATAGTGGAAAACAAAAGTAATGCGATGTAGAAAAGAGGGGTAAGGTGGAAAAAGGTGAGCTGGAGATGGAAGGGTAGGGTAATTGAGGAGGTGAGGAAATTCTGTTATTTGGGTTATGTAATAAAATATAATGGGAAGCAGGACGAACACGTAATACAGGGCCGTAGAGTTACCGCGCGGGCGTGTATTACAAGTGGCGTAGACCGCCACAAATTTTGACACCGGTTTCAAGGAAATCGATCCGTTAATAAAAAATAATCCATTAATGAAAAATTAAACTTATCCTCCAAAATTTAAAAAAATTTTGGCATTGGTTTCAAGAAAATCGGTCAATTAATACTTATTATTTCTCGAAATTTGAATAACTTCCAAACCGATTTCCAAAAAATCGGTAACAAAAAATTATTTATAAAAAAAATTATCTATAAAAAAAATTCAGCTTGATATCTCAAAGTTTGCGGAAATTGGAGCAATCACGTACATTTTTTTTAAACAGAAATCGGAAACCCCTTTACTATTAGCAATTTTTCTAATTCTATTACATTCTTTAGTTTTTTCTACCCCTATTTCATATATAATTCTTTAAGATTTGGTCAATTATTTCCCGAAAAATTGGAAAAATTTCGGAGCCGGTTTCCAAAAAATCGGTAACGAAAAATTATACACTTTATGGCAATCCCCGGAAAATTCTACTCCTACTCCATATATAATTCTTTAAGATTCGGTCCATTAACGAATGAGTAGTTCGCGGACAGACAGACAAACAATTGGGTTTTATATTATAGTATGAAGTATATATATGATATATAAACGGGTTTTCAAAAAATTGGTAACGAAAAATTATCCATAAAAGAAGAATTCAGCTTGATATCTCAAAATTTGCGGTAATTAGAGCAATCACGTACATTTTTTAAAACAGAAATTGGAAACCCCTTTATTATTAGCAAATTTTCTAATTCTATTACATTCTTTAGTTCTTCCTACCCCTATTTCATATATAATTCTTTGAGATTCGGTCAATTAATTCCCGAAAAATTTCGTAACCGATTTCCAAAAAGATCGGTAACGAAAAATTATACACTTGGCAATCCCCGGGAAATTCTATCCCTATTTCACATACAATTCTTTGAGATTCGGTCCATTAACGAATGAGTAGTTCGCGGTCAGACAGACAGACAGACAGACGTCAGGTACTTATAATAATATGACTAGATTTTTCGCCCGCTCTTCGCGCGGGCTCAAAATCTATTCCCCTCTTCCAAACTCACCCATTAATTAGGAGCACCAATAGAACCCCATGAAACCTCCAATTTTCAACCCCATAGTAGCCATCCCCATAAAATTAGTAATCTTTTGGTACCAGTTTTACAAGATCATCAACAAAAAATTAGATAAATTTTGGCACTGGTTTCAAGAAAATTGATCCATTAATAAAAAATTATCCATTAATAAAAAATAATAGAGGGTAGTGGGGAGACGTAGTGGACGAGTTGGCCCGGAGTGGAGAGGAGTAAGAAAAGGGTTTTGAGAGAAGGTAAAGAGTAAGGGAAGATGAAGTAGGGTGCGGAGATTGTTAAGGAGGTTCGGAGGAAGCCGTGAAAGTGGAGGAGAAGTCGAGGATAGCGTGGTTGAAGAGTAGTGATGAGAGAAAGTAAGGGAACGCTTGAGAGGTTAGGATGAGAAGCAGGAAGATAAAGGGGCCAGGTTACACGATGAGGAAGCTGAGCGAGTTGGCAGCATGGAGTTTCGATCGATCGATCGATCGACCTGTCGCGAGACAGAGGGATTGTCGATGGTGGCGCGGCAGGTGCGAAACGGAGCAGGGAGTCATCGAGACGGGTCGATGGATCGAACGATCGAAGGGGCCGGCCATATAGACAGGTGATAGAAGGAGAAGGAGAGAAAGCGACGAGGAAGGGAGTAGATTAAGGGTGAAGATGGACGAGAATAAATTGGTGGATACGAGGAGGGTAAGAGAGAGAGAGAGAGAGGAGAAGGAAAGGAGAAAGGAGAGGAAAGAGGAGAAATGTAGGAGTTTGAAGGGGACGGAGGAGAGTCTGTTCGGAAGGGTTAAAGGTAAAGGCGGAGGTGAAACAGGTAAGCGAGGAGAGAGGAGAAATGGAGGAGTTAGAAGGGGACGGAGGAGGACGAGATTACGGAAAGGATGGAGGAGAGTCTGTTTGGAAGGGTTAAAGGTAAAGGCGGAGGTGAAAGAGAGTGAAGGTGGAATAAGGAGGGAAGGCTGCGAGCGAGAGGATGGAAAGAGACGGAAGGAAAAGGGAAGAGCAGTGGCAGAAAGGAAGGAAGTAAAGAGGTGGCTGAAGCAAGGGAGGCGGAAGGAGACGGCCGGATGGAAGACGAAGGGAGGGGAAATGAAATATAAGGTCGCAAGGGAAGATGATGTTATAACACAGTTTATTTTCAGAGAGAAGGTGGAATAAGGAGTGAAGGCGGCGAGCGAGAGGAGGGAGAGAGACGGAAGGAAAGAGGAAGAGCATTGGCAGAAAGAAGGGTAGCAAAGAGGTGGTTGAAGTAAGGGAGGCGGAAGGAGATGGACGGATGGAAGACGAAGGGAGGTGAAATGAAATGTAAGGTCGCAAAGGAGGGGAAAGGAATTGTAAGGTCGTGTGGAGAAGGAGATCACGAGAAGGATGGAGGAGAAACGGACGAGGACGAAGTTCAGGGGAAGAAAGGAGGAGAGAAGGTAGAATAAAATAGAGGGGTGTGGTGAGCGTGAGGAGGGTGAGAGACGGAGGGAAAGGAGAGCAGTGGTGGATAGGAGGGAAGCGGAGAGGTGGCTGAGGGAAACGGACGAGGACAGGGAACAGTTGAGACAGGAAGGAGGAAGGCGAAGGTACGCGGAACCGGAGGAAGCAGAAGAAGATGAACAGAGGGATGAAAGAAGAGGGGGGAGGGAGAGGGAAATAGAATAAATTGTAAGGTCGCATATGGCCAGGGCGTGTAAGGGAGTGATTTGTAAGAGGTTTGGGTACGTTCCTCATAAAAAAAACGCCTTGTAAACCCTACGGGGATACACAATAAATCTACATACATAATAAAAAATAATACTTATCCTTCAAAAATTAAAAGACTTTTGGCACTGTTTTCAAGAAAATCGGTCAATTAATACTTATTATTTCTCGAAATTTGAATAATTTCCAAACCGGTTTCCAAAAAATCGGTAACAAAAAATTATCCATAAAAATTATCCATAAAAAAAAATTCAGCATGATATCTCAAAGTTTGAGGAAATTGGAGCAATCACGTACATTTTTTTTTTACAGAAATCGGAAAACTCTTTACTATTAACAATTTTTCTAATTCTATTACATTCTTTAGTTCTTTCTAACCTTATTTCATATATGATTCTTTAAGATTCGGTCAATTATTGAAAAATTGAAAAAATTTCGGAACCGGTTTCCAAAAAATCGGTAACGAAAAATTATTACACTTTATGGCAGTCCCCGGATTGCCTAAATTATACCATCCCCGAATCACTAAACGGGTGGACGCTTTTATTCGCGGCGATGAAAAGTATTTGCTTCTTCTTTTTCCTTCTCCCGGGAAAATTCTACCTCTACTTCATATACAATTCTTTGAGATTCAGTCAATTATTTCCGGAAAAATAAAAAAAGATCGGTAACGAAAAATTATACACTTTATAGCACTCCCCAGGAAATTCTACCCCTACTTCATGTACAATTCTTTGAGATTCGGTCATTCGGAACCGGTTTCCAAAAACATCGGTAACAAAAAATTATATACTTTATAGCACTCCCCAGGAAATTCTACCCCTACTTCATATATAATTCTTTGAGATTCAATCAATTATTTCCCGAAAAATTGGAAAAATTAGAAAAACCGGTTTCCAGAAATTTGGTAACCAAAAACTGCACACATCATGGCGCTCCCCGGACCGAATCCTAAAGAATTATATATGAAATAGGGGTAGAGAAGACTGAAGAATATAATAAAATTAGAAATAGCCCAATATTTCAAAATTTGCAAAAGTTAGAGCAACCACGGGAATTTCTAAAAAAATTCAATTTTTTTTAAAAAAGAATCCCTTTACCGATTATCGCCAAATTCAATACCAACTTTCTTTGAATGATACTCTATCGATTAAAAAAAAACAGCCTGATATATCAATGCAGTTAGAGCAACCACGGACATCAAATCCACACACGCACGCACGCACGCACGCACGCACGCACGCACGCACGCACGCACGCACGCACGCACGCACGCACGCACGCACGCACGCACGCACGCACGCACGCACGCACGCACGCACGCACGCACGCACGCACGCACGCACGCACGCACGCACGCACGCACGCACGCACGCACGCACGCACGCACGCACGCACGCACGCACGCACGCACGCACGCACGCACGCACGCACGCACGCACGCACGCACGCACGCACGCACGCACGCACGCACGCACGCACGCACGCACGCACGCACGCACGCACGCACGCACGCACGCACGCACGCACGCACGCACGCACGCACGCACGCACGCACGCACGCACGCACGCACGCACGCACGCACGCACGCACGCACGCACGCACGCACGCACGCACGCACGCACGCACGCACGCACGCACGCACGCACGCACGCACGCACGCACGCACGCACGCACGCACGCACGCACGCACGCACGCACGCACGCACGCACGCACGCACGCACGCACGCACGCACGCACGCACGCACGCACGCACGCACGCACGCACGCACGCACGCACGCACGCACGCACGCACGCACGCACGCACGCACGCACGCACGCACGCACGCACGCACGCACGCACGCACGCACGCACGCACGCACGCACGCACGCACGCACGCACGCACGCACGCACGCACGCACGCACGCACGCACGCACGCACGCACGCACGCACGCACGCACGCACGCACGCACGCACGCACGCACGCACGCACGCACGCACGCACGCACGCACGCACGCACGCACGCACGCACGCACGCACGCACGCACGCACGCACGCACGCACGCACGCACGCACGCACGCACGCACGCACGCACGCACGCACGCACGCACGCACGCACGCACGCACGCACGCACGCACGCACGCACGCACGCACGCACGCACGCACGCACGCACGCACGCACGCACGCACGCACGCACGCACGCACGCACGCACGCACGCACGCACGCACGCACGCACGCACGCACGCACGCACGCACGCACGCACGCACGCACGCACGCACGCACGCACGCACGCACGCACGCACGCACGCACGCACGCACGCACGCACGCACGCACGCACGCACGCACGCACGCACGCACGCACGCACGCACGCACGCACGCACGCACGCACGCACGCACGCACGCACGCACGCACGCACGCACGCACGCACGCACGCACGCACGCACGCACGCACGCACGCACGCACGCACGCACGCACGCACGCACGCACGCACGCACGCACGCACGCACGCACGCACGCACGCACGCACGCACGCACGCACGCACGCACGCACGCACGCACGCACGCACGCACGCACGCACGCACGCACGCACGCACGCACGCACGCACGCACGCACGCACGCACGCACGCACGCACGCACGCACGCACGCACGCACGCACGCACGCACGCACGCACGCACGCACGCACGCACGCACGCACGCACGCACGCACGCACGCACGCACGCACGCACGCACGCACGCACGCACGCACGCACGCACGCACGCACGCACGCACGCACGCACGCACGCACGCACGCACGCACGCACGCACGCACGCACGCACGCACGCACGCACGCACGCACGCACGCACGCACGCACGCACGCACGCACGCACGCACGCACGCACGCACGCACGCACGCACGCACGCACGCACGCACGCACGCACGCACGCACGCACGCACGCACGCACGCACGCACGCACGCACGCACGCACGCACGCACGCACGCACGCACGCACGCACGCACGCACGCACGCACGCACGCACGCACGCACGCACGCACGCACGCACGCACGCACGCACGCACGCACGCACGCACGCACGCACGCACGCACGCACGCACGCACGCACGCACGCACGCACGCACGCACGCACGCACGCACGCACGCACGCACGCGCACACACATACTCACTCACACGCACACGCACACGCACACACACACATACTCACTCACACGCACGCACACGCACACGCACACGCACACATACGGACATTTTTTTAATGCAATATTTCGACGTTTTAGAACACTTTGAACATATTAGCATCAAAAACTCAAAACCATTCTTTTCTTTGGTTTCTTCTACCCCTATTTCATATATAATTCATTTAAATTTGGTTGATTAGACCCAACTTTATACGCAATCATAGATTCATATGCGAAATTTATGAAAACAAAGCTTCCTCTATGAGGAAGCAAAACCGGTTTCCAGAAAAGCGATAACAAAAAACTATACACATCATGGCACTCCCCGGAAGAGTCTACCACTATTTCATACACTTTTGGTAAAAATTCGGTCCACTAACGAATGAGTAGTTCGCGGTCAGACAGACAGACAGACAGACAGACGTCCGGTACTTATATATATAGATCCGAACTGGTTTCCAGTGGCAATTAAACCCATCTTCGAAAAATTAATAAAATTTTTGAACCAAAAAATTGAAAAAATTTCTGAACCGGTTTCCAAAAAAATCGGTAACAAAAAATTATACACTTTATAACATTCCCCGAGAAATTCTACCCCTACTTCATATACAATTCTTTGAGATTCGGTCAATTATTTCCCGAAAAATTAGAAAAATTATGAGGAAGCAAAACCGGTTTCCAGAAAAGCGATAACAAAAAACTATACACATCATGGCACTCCCCGGAAGAGTCTACCACTATTTCATACACTTTTGGTAAAAATTCGGTCCACTAACG
The DNA here is from genome assembly GCF_030848795.1 of Temnothorax nylanderi. NCBI lineage: Eukaryota > Metazoa > Arthropoda > Insecta > Hymenoptera > Formicidae > Temnothorax > Temnothorax nylanderi. The sequence continues at coordinate 63,192 of NW_027249313.1, read as the reverse complement.
AATGAGTAGTTCGCGGTCAGACAGACAGACAGACAGACAGACGTCCGGTACTTATATATATAGACTAGCTGGTTACCCGGGCTTCGCCCCGGAGGACAAATGTAATAAGACACGCAAATAGTCTCTCTCTCTCTCTCTCCCCTCTCTCCCTCTCTCCCCCTCTCTCCCCCTCACTCCCCCTCTCTCCCTCTCTCTCCCTCTCTCTCTCTCTCTCTCTCTCTCTCTCTCTCTCTCTCTCTCTCTCTCTCTCTCTCTCTCTCTCTCTCTCTCTCTCCCTCTCTCTCTTTCCCTCTCCCTCTCCCTCTACCCCTACTTCATGTATAATTCTTTGAAATTCAATCAATTATTTCCCAAAAAATTGGAAAAATTATAAAAACCGGTTTCCAAAAAGATCAGTAACAAAAACTATACACATCATGGCGCTCCCCGGAAAATTTTACCCCTACTTCATATACAATTCTTTAAGATTCCGTCAATTAATTCCCGAAAAATTGAAAAAATTTCGGTACCGGTTTCCAAAAAGATCGGTAACGAAAAATTATACACTTTATAGCACTCCCCGGAAAATTCTACCCCTGTTTAATCTATAATTCTTTGAGATTCGGTCAATTATTTCCCGAAAAATTAGAAAAATTAGAAAAACCGGTTTCCAGAAAATTGATAACAAAAAACTATACACATTGTGGCACTCCCCGGAAAATTCTACCCCTATTTCATGTACTTTTGGTAGAAATTTGATCTATAATTCTTTGAGATTCGGCCAATTATTTCCCGAAAAATTAGAGAAATTAAAAAAACCGGTTTCCAGGAAATTGGTAACAAAAAACTATATACATAGTGGCACTCCCCGGAAAATTCTACCCCTATTTCATATACTTTTGGTGAAAATTCGATTCAGGGGTTTGGGCTGGGCGTTGATGAGTGAGTGAGTGAGTGAGTGAGTGAGTCAGTGAGTCAGTCAGGACATCTTCCTTTATATATATAGATTTTGTCATAAATTATTTAAAAATGTCTTATATGCTATATTATATAATTTCATCTTTAATTTTTTATTTATCAATAATTTTCCCTACCTAAAAAGTACCATTTTGATCTTTCTAAATAACTCAACTTTTTTTAAGATATCAGTCTGTACTATATTTTTTCTTGAACACTTCTGAAGTAAAAAACTTTAAAAGGATTTTTTTATACTGCATAGAAAAAAAAGTGTGCAAATTAGAAACTTGCACATTGCTTCCTCATCATTACAGATCGCTACCATTGCTCCTATTTTATTTCGCTCACAAAGCTCCTCTTATGAGGAACTTTGTATTTTATTTGATGCATAATTATTAGTATTTATTAGTTTGGCCTCCCCATAGAGAAAGCTTTATGAGCGAAATAAAATAGGAGCAATGGTAGCGATCTGTAATGATGAGAAAGCAATGTGCAAGTTTCTAATTTGCACATTTTTTTTCATTTTAAATTTAACCTTTTTTTATAAATTGAAAAAGGGTCAGCTTAATAGCACAAGTGGGTTTTTACAATTGACCCCATGTCAAATCGATGTTGACTTTGGAAGTTCAAGCTACATGGTACATATATGGACTTTCGAATATGAACCTTTGATCGCATATAAAGCTGGATCTAATCAACCAAATCTTAAAGAATTATATATGAAATAGGGGTAGAAAAGACTGAAGAATATAATAAAATTAGAAACAGCCCGATATCTCAAAATTTGCGGAAGTTAGAGCAACCACAAACATTTCTATAAAAATTCTAAATTTTATTAAAAAAGAACCGCTTTACCGATCATCGCCAAATTCAATCCCAACCTTCCTTACATGATACTCTATCGATTAAAAAAAAATGCATCCCGCTATCTAAAAAATTATGTAAGTTAGAACACACACGCACACGCACACGCACACGCGCACGCCCACGTCCACGCCCACGCCCACGCGCACGCGCACGCGCACGCGCACGCACGCACGCACGCACGCACGCACGCACGCACGCACGCACGCACGCACGCACGCACGGACATTTCGTACAGAAGTGATTTTTCGACGTTTTAGAACATTCTAATAGTCCAAGATCCCAGGGCTCCCAGACGTAACTTATTTTATGAAAGACAAAATGTGGGACATTGAGTAGTGTTATATGAACTTTGAATACCTGCGTACCTGCAAAGGTGGTTAGACGGCCGATTTACAGGTACCAGGTGAGAAAGGTAAGTAAAAATAGGACTAACTTAACTTAAATTCTGACGGCTGATTTTTATATATACTTTATAAAATATTATTACAAAATAATATTCAATACTGCCAGACACTTTCCGCCGGCCATAACTTCCGCCAGACGCTTTAAAGCTCCCAATAAAAAAAAATGAACTTTACTTGCATTCTGACGCTTGATTTTTATATATGTTACTTAGGGGACTATTTCAAAACTATATGTGCTTAGCCAGACAAATCGTAAGGGCCAAACATCCCCCCAGACACCAAAAACATTCAGCCGTGAGTATGAGCGCGAGGGTACTATGCACGCGTTTTAGAGCGAGTGAGATATCTATGTGAAAGTACGACTGTCGGTATTACAGACGGCTTTAGGATCCGCCTCAGTCTACTGTGTGCGTGTGTGTGTGCGTAAATATTTCCAGTATTCAATAAAATATAATGGCAGAGTTATTAAATTGTGCGTTTTGTAGAAAGTCCGATGAGAACTTATCATTGTTTACGGAAGAGACTTTAAAAAAGTGTCAAAAAATTTTAATTCAGAAAAAGATACATAACCTAAAATATAAAGATGTAGTTTTGCCAGTTGAATTGTTTGAAAGTGGTTATTACAAATAGTGTTACAAATCGTTTACAGGGTTAATGAAAAAATATTACTCGGAAAAATTGGTAACGACACAAAAATCTACCTCAAATGAAAATTCATTAAATATCGCAGAGGATACATCTACAGCATCTACATCAAGTCCACCAACTATTTCTGTAGTTGAGGATCCATCTACAGCATCCACCTCAAATCCAGCAACTAGTATTTTACCTGAGCCTATTGTAATACCTGAGCCAGCTGAGTTACTCAAACCGGCTTTATCTAATTCTGAAGGACATTGTGTGCAGCTGGAATGTGTTGTTGATTCCCCCTCTCAAAGCAATATTTCGTTTGAAAGCAACGTTAGTATTGATGAAAATGAACAAATTTGTATATTTTGTAACCAAAAGACAAAAAAACATAGATCAAAAAGACTGCTATTACATTCATCTAATAAAAACGATTTTCTGAATAAGATAGATGAAGAAGACGAAACATTTGCGGAGTTGATTAATAAAGTTAAAAATTGTATTCATACAAAAATATATTATCACAAAAATTGTCAATTGGAATATTCTTATAAAACATCGTCAAAGAAAAAAACAATTAAAACAAACTGGCAGAAGAAGCTGCTAGCGACGATAACGATAAAGATGATGATGATGATGATGATGACTTGAATATAGAGTATCATGATTGGCTTGATGATGAAATTTCTAATGACCCTAACGATGATGACCAGGACGATTAAGGGACAGTAAAATACTTTTAAATGAATAATTATTGATAATTAACTTATTATTCACAAAAAAAACAAATCAGTTCACATAGATATCTCACTCGCTCTAAAACGCGTGCATAGTATCCTCGCGCTCATACTCACGGCTGAATGTTTTTGGTGTCTGGGGGGATGTTTGGCCCTTACGATTTGTCTGGCTAAGCACATATAGTTTTGAAATAGTCCCCTAAGTAACATATATAAAAATCAAGCGTCAGAATGTAAGTAAAGTTCATTTTTTTTATTGGGAGCTTTAAAGCGTCTGGCGGAAGTTATGGCCGGCGGAAAGTGTCTGGCAGTGTTAAATATTATTTTGTAATAATATTTTATAAAGTATATATAAAAATCAGCCGTCAGAATTTAAGTTAAGTTAGTCCTATTTTTACTTACCTTTCTCACCTGGTACCTGTAAATCGGCCGTCTAACCACCTTTGCAGGTACGCAGGTATTCAAAGTTCATATAACACTACTCAATGTCCCACATTTTGTCTTTCATAAAATAAGTTACGTCTGGGAGCCCTGGGATCTTACTCTATAAACACTTTGCCAAAGATACTAGGTGCGCAACTAAGTTTCCGGGTTTCACACATAGATGGCACCAATAACACATGTACTCGACTTACATGTCTGAAGTTGTCTGAAGTTATAGCTTGGACATCTGTTAACAATAACCAGTCGTTATATAAACACATATCGCAACGCAAAAATATTTTTTCTAACAACGGAGATGTCGAGTTTTGTGCCAAATAAACAGCATTTGCGGGAAGCTTTGCTTTTCTGCTTTAACTTGAAAAAAAAATGCAGCTGAAGCACGTCGTTTGCTTGAGGAGGCTTACGGCGAACATGTACCATCGAAAACTACCTGTGAAGATTGGTTTAAACGCTTCAGAAGTGGCGATTTCGACACTGAGGACAAGGAGCGCTCCGGAAGACCAAAAACAATTGAGGACGTCGATCTGCTAGCGTTATTGGATGAAGATGATACGCAAACACAAGATCAACTTGCGGAGGCATTAAACATGACTCACCAAGGTATTTCCAAACGTTTACATGCCATGGGAAAAATTCAAAAGGAAGGAAAATGGGTGCCGCATGAGTTAACTGAGAGACAGATGGAAAATCGAAGAGCCACTTCCGAAATTTTGCTTTTGCGGCATGAAAGAAAGAGTTTTCTTCATCGAATTGTTACTGGCGATGAGAAGTGGATATATTTAGAGAATCCCAAACGCAAAAAATCGTGGCTTTCACCTGGTGAAGAATCAACATCGACGGCACGGCCAAATGCTCTGCGTTTGGTGGGACCAGAAAGGAATCGTGTACTATGAGCTGCTGAAACCGGGCGAAACTGTCAATGGGCATCGCTACCGACAACAACTGATCAATTTAAACCATACATTGCTCGAAAAACGGCCAGAATGGGACACGAGACACGAACGAGTGATATTGCAGCACGACAACGCTCCGTGCCATCGCAGTTCCATCGTCCAGGACACCATCAAAACGCTGAAATGGGATCTGCTACCGCACCCGCCGTATTCGCCAGACCTGGCGCCTTCCGATTATCACTTGTTCCGGTCGATGGCGCATGGCTTGGCTGGGCTACACTTGACCAATTTCGAAGAAGTGCAAAATTGGTTGGATGAATGGTTTCGGTCCAAAGACGCGTCGTTTTATTGTCGCGGTATTCATGTATTGCCAGAGAGATGGCGAAAATGTATAGCTAGCGAGGGACGATACTTTGAATAAACCTTTTCTTGTATTTCTCTTGAAATTTTCCATTTTTTATTGATCAAAAAAACCCGGAAACTTAATTGCGCACCTAGTACCTGAAAAAATTTTTTTTTCACGAAAACAAAGCTTTCTCTATAAGGAAGCAAAACTACAAATTTTTAAAGAAATCTATCTCTTTCCTTTATTCTTATTCAAAGTTTATTAAAAATAAAATATTATGTATGTATGTATGTGTATTTATTGTGTTTCCCCACAGGGTTTACAAGGCGTTTTATAAAAAATAAAATATTAAATAAACGATGTTTATCAAAATGATTATAAAACCGTCAACTACAATATAGACAGATATTTTGTGAATTTTTTCAGACTTTTTAAAATACTTTAAAATAGGAAAAATAACGTCGGACGCGACAGACCCATGTGTAAATTAGGAAGGCCCCAAAAAAACGTATACAGGGGTGGTGGGTTAAAAATATATTTTTCAATAAAAAATTTTGTTACTTTTGAAGATGCGTTCTTATTATTCCAATAATGTGTGTATTGAATGGCCAATAAACGGAAATTTATATCTATTTATTTGCAATTTAGAAAATTTTTATTTTTTTTAATTTAAAATCTATATTGTTATTATAAAATACAAATTTTTAAATTTTGAGTTTCTCTTTATGAAGCAATGATAAATAACTTTGCTAATTTTGAATAATCTTATTTTCTTTGTTAAATATCTAATAATTGTTATGTCATATAAGATTAGTGTGAAATTTGAACTTTCTCCCTTATGGAAAAATACACTCAACTTTTGGTGTTAACCGTTGAAAAAACACCATAGAAAGTCCTCTGTACCACTTTTTTCTCTGGCAAACAATCATTAAGATATCACAAGCTAAATATATATTTAAAAAGTTACCAAGTTTTCCTTGAATATTTCAAAAAGTATTATATATTATATAAAATATTATATAGAAAGATGGTACAATAAAAAATAGGGGTTTTTATTTAAAAAATTTGACTTATTGTTAGGCCCTATTGGGCTCAATACAGGCCCTGGATCCAAAATCCAATAAGATCGTCTATTGGCCCCCTTCAAACCTTTCAACTTTTATCTGAAACACTTTTCCAAGCCGTCAATTGACACTTAACGAAAATTAACACAATAACATTTAAACGATAAAGGAATCATGGCGACACTGATTAAATCGACATAGAACATTAAAGGTTAACACTCTGTTAACACCAAACCAACATCCAACGATGAGGATCAATCTCCAACCTACACTAAACATTGAGGCTTAATCCCTAACCTACACTTATCATTGAGAATAAACTCCCAATATACACTCATCATTGAGGATTAAACCCATAATTTACCTAAACCTTAATGGTCAACACTCAATCTACACCTAAATTTAAGTGTTGACACTTAACTTTGATGACAAACACTAAATTTACGCCCAAATTTCAGTGTTAACCATCAAAGTTGAGTGTACTTTTTCATAAGGGCTTACTTATTTATTCATTAATTTTAATATTTATTTATTGATTTATTCATTTATTTACTAATTTATTTATTCGTGTTTTTAAAACACGTGTAACCCGACACAAGGGTAGTACACGATACACGTTTTTGTTCACGTAAATGCTAATTACATGTGTAATTCGTGTACCCGTGTACACGTGAAATATATATACCCAGATAGCAATGCCTGATGATCAGATTTCATCACGTCATGATCTTCTGATATTGATCGAAATGTGATGTATGTCTTGTGATCATATTGTGATGATACACATCATGAGTACAAGTTAACATGTATATGAGGAAATATATGAGCTCAGATATTGACGTTACTTAGCCAACTCATGATAATCACATGCTGATCCTGGTGGAAATAATTTTACAACAATTACCGCGAGCGCTAGTACCTCACGCTGCCGCGACGCGGCTATACCACGCGTCACTTTCTCGTAATCAAATATCATCACGCGCTAGTATAAGAGGCGAGCTTGTGAGAAGCCTAATTATACAATAATGTTCTTTGCTGCAGATCAGCTTAAGTGATACCTCTGGTATCACATAGTGCAGAAGTCTGCGAAGCAATTTTTGATAAATTGTTGGATACGTCTTACTTATTTATTTACATGTTTTTAAATAATTTTATTAAGTCGTCGAAACGTCGAGTTAAGTTAATGTAAGAATCTTTGATATTTAAAGTCAGTTTGGTCAAAAAATATATATCATACGTCTCTATTTTTTTTCTTTCCCAACGTGAAGTTGACTCCGTCTCTTCTCCGTTTGCGTGTATACTTATTTAATCCTGGAAAAGGATTTATAATTCTATAAAACCAATAAAAAATGGCATGTACGCGAAAATTAGGTTCTGTCGATAACTCCAACATCGCCTTAAGAAGAAAAAAATATAGACCATGACAAAAATATAAACCGTGACAGACTTGCGTGAAACTGCATTTTTTCTTTTTCTTAATTCCAAAAATCAGTCTCTTGAAATCAATCTACGTCGTTTTAATTCTTTCTTCTTTAAGTTTCACATTTTTAACAAATGTGATAACAATCTAACACAGAGTGGCGCATAACGAAAGATGTGGATTAAAACGGGTAGATATTTAATTAAAACTTTAAATAATATTTGCTTTGAGATTGACAGTAGCCTATCGAAATCTCAGTACGCAACTTTTTAATTAGCAATTCTTATATACAATAATATATAAAATTTATTTTGTACAATTGTATGCGCAGTTAACAATAAGCATGCTTCGCTTATATGCTGACAAACTCTAAAACCAAAAATGATAGAATGTTCCGCCAATATAGATTAACAATAATAAGAGGTTTTATTTCGACTCAATTGGCATTATATAAAGTTGACACAAACGTTAGGACGTTTCGATCCTTGGTTCGGATCCTTATCAAGCAGTCTACAAAGCAATTTGGTCTAAAGTCATAATCAAAGTCATATTTTAAAATTAACGGCGCAAAGTTAAAAGCAATGTAATACCTACTAATAAAAAAGAACCATCACTTTCACATTAAACCCATAAAAATTTTTGCCGAAAAAATCATAAGTGTAAGATGTAGAATGTCGATGGTAGTGACTTGAATTGATGCAGTATAAATGCGCAAATTAAAACCATTATGCCGTTGTAAGAAGTAGCGCACGTGTTGTCGAGGCGTGCATGTTCATGCGAAAACTCTAAAACGTTAAAAAACCGCACAATTTTTTGTGCAAATATAAATTATAACTCAATTAACAACGAAGGGGCATCGAGCCGTAACTAGGTGTTAATGTTAATGTATTCAATATAATTTAAATAACAGACGTTTCGGTCACATATAGGACCATCTTCAGTGTCGTACAATTAACGCAATTTGTTAATATCGGATTAACATTGAAAAAATTACATGTTAAAAATTAAAACCTAAACTAAGCGCAAACGTTCGTTGGATTCGGGGTACGTCATGATAAAAGTTCGTTTCGTTCGTCGTGAGATAATTTGTCGAGTCAGCATTATCTGTGACGTGTTCTCTTACAATGATATGGCAAAATACTCCTGGCCAGGACCTATATGTGACCGAAACGTCTGTTATTTAAATTATATTGAATACATTAACATTAACACCTAGTTACGGCACGATGCCCCTTTGTTGTTAATTGATTTTTAATCCTGCAAGCCTTTACTTCTATATAAATTATAACATTAAAATATATATATAATGCTATGTAAAACTAACTATAGAATATCGCCCACATTGAAAAAAAAATTAATTACGTAAATAGATCGGGCGAATAGAAATTTTATTGCTCTTATGTCCATTTCTATCAACGCAGATTAACTTTAATCTCGGTTTAATTTACCTTTCATCTTTTTCTAATTTTAAGAGTTAGATAAAGATAGAAAGTAAGTTAAACCGAGATTAAAGTTAATCTACATTGGTAGAAATGGACATTATTCAAATAAATATCAAGTTTTGCAACTTATATTACGATTATTCGTGCATTGACAGAATTTACCCTTTTGCGAACGAATAACTTACTCAATTACTCCGATATTTATAATTAAAAAAAAAATAAAATAAAAAAACTGAAGACAATCGCCAGGATTATTTTTCAGAATACTCGTACATTTTGGATTGCATCGTGATGTTTTAGATTATAAATAAGGTGTCGAATAAAGTTCAAAAAGAACCTTTATCTTTCACATGCCATGTACAAAGTTGAAAGACATCTAGATTCCTGTTTACTTTCACGTCGGTCGAAGGGAAAATAAACTATGTGCGCAGCAAGTTAGCAAATAAAACTTTATTAACTCATATATAGATGCTAATAATTACATACAAACTTATAAATTATAATTTACATAGGGCGCGTTAAATAAATAGGATGTCCAAAGTCTCACACTCATAAATTATATAAATTAAGCAAAAATGTGCATGCGTGCGTACATGTAAACAAATATTGGCTTTTAAGCATATAAAAAAAATTCTCTTAAATTTTCTACACTTCGCTATCTCATTCATTTCTCTTTGTAAATGAAACTAATCCATATTTACACATTGCGATATTACAAATATTCGCAATATAAAAATCCTCTAGTGCTTCTCAGTATCTTTCTTTATATATCATCAATATTATTATTATTTAAATTATAATCATTATTTTACACGACCTATTATGTATGTATAATATCTTTAATATTATTAATGTATGTAAGTCGACAAGTTTAATGAACTGTATAAGTAATTCAATCGTTTGTCGACGTACAGAGAGGAATGTGTATAATGAAAATAATTCCTTCAAAGAGAATCAAACAACTTTAATGTAATTTATACAAATTTTAACATGTGCATATCTCACCAATCAGTTAATGCATCGTGACGAGTTAAAGAGGATTGGCTTCTAGATTCCATTCCATACATTTTTAGAATTAAAAAAATAATGAATACAACATATTAGTATTATCACAAGACTATGTAATATCAGGATGAAAATCTTTTATTATAAAATGTTTATTTAGAAACATTGACGAATTATACGTTCGATTTCATACTATTTATATTTTTCTCATTTAAAACACAAATTTATATCAAAGTCCAGTCCTACTTTCAATTCACAGGGTCTGAAATCTGAGATTTGGATAATCGAGATAATCGAAGTAAAACCCGGAAATATTTATCTGCCTATGTCCTGACAACAGGTAGCGTTTATGTACACCATGTAATAATAGTTTCTCTCTCTCTCTCTCTCTCTCTCTCTCTCTCTCTCTCTCTCTCTCTCTCCCCTCCCTCTCCCCTCCCCTCCCTCTCCCCCTCTCTCTATATCTATTTCTCTCTGAGAGGATTATCGCTATATCATCACATGTCTAATTAATCTACCAACTCTAAAATGGACTTTTCAATATTGCAAATAACAAAATTAAATCGATAGTTATTGACGCAAGACATTATAACAACAAATTATTTGAAGCATCTTGGATTATTTAAAATATTTTAGATATCTTGAGCACACTTACAATTAGTACGATTAATTAAAGCTTCGGTGGTACTTGTTACAAGGGAAAACGTTTGTTTACGGTGCAACAATGCGAAAATAAATATAAATGCAGGCAACACGTACTTTCATAAATTTTCTCTCACAGTTCCGTTGTTTAAAATGCGTTACGTCCGCCGAGTATCATTTTGCTCTTTACGGCTAAAAACTTTTCTCGAAGTTTCTTAAAAATTAAATTTTTATTGCATACAATGAGAGAATAGCCTTCCAAGATATCACAACCAAAAGAATATTATTGCACACAACAATATCTTTCCTGTGCAATACTGTTATTATACGCATAATAATTAAATATTAAGGAAAATTATAAGGCAAGCACAGTTCGTAGGCTCAGACTCGCAATCACCTCAACGATCATTGCGTGAATTATACTCACCCGGTATGCGGCTCGGCTGATTGACCAAGCATCGCTGTGTTATGGATTATCTAAAAGAAAACGTCAATTTGTATTATTAGTCATGCTATGCGGCGTATTATACAGGTAAGGAAAGTATTCAAAGCCTAAAAGAGATAATCTCGAGATTGTACGATTAGTTTCCAAATACGCACTAACATTAGATTCAAACGAAGAAAATTTCTGTTCAGATATCCATCATATCTATATTTTGCCAATACAAAATTTCTTACGCTTGATTGCATTTGATAGCAATGAGAAATGATAGATAGGATTGTAGGACCGTACCACGTATATTTTTAGCAACAATTAAAAAATTTTAATTGTTTTTATATAATTAAATTCTATATATATAAAATTAAAAAATAATGCTATATTTTATTATATTCTACATTTAGAAATAAACATTCAAACTTTGCAAATATTAAAATTCGGTGATTTCAGCGATGTCATATACATTACATACGTATATGTACACATTTGGAACTCTCTCTCTCTCTCTCTCTCTCTCTCTCTCTCTCTCTCTCTCTCTCTCTCTCTCTCTCTCTCTCTCTCTCTCCCTCTCCCTCTCTCCCCTCATTCCCCATACACATTACAATTTAATGTAAATAAATTATACATTTGCAATGCGATAATTATTATAAACATGCGTTGGAACTGATAAAGAAGATACGATAGCAATTTAAAAAAGGGATCCTGGAGTGACGGCCGAAAGCGCCCTCATTTAAGCGGAATTAAAAATGTCGATAATTTTGACATTTCTAATAATCCCGTTTCCTATGTTATCGGTCTTTCTTATTAGGCTTTTAATCTTAGCTTCAATGATGCAACGCTATTCTTTGATCTAGTTCGAGTTGCGAGAAACTTTCGATTTGTACACGTAAGCGTCGTAAGCTATATAATTTGTATATTAAGCTAACATTTCCTTGAAGTGACAGTTGTATTATAGGTACAAAAAGTGCAACACCAAGTAATAGTATTAAATACAATTTTCTTAAGTTTTTATTTACCATCTCGATGGTAAATTTTAAGTCTTAAATTTACCATCTCGCACATGATTTCTGTACGTAACTTTAAACGTAACTATAAATGGGTTTTCCATTTCTGTAAAGCCAATTCGAAGAAAATCGGGCGAACTGTAAATATCGGTAATTGCCGTCACTCCAGGATCCCCTTAAAGGTTTTTTCAGCTACTTGAATTACTTCTCTACGTTGTTGTACTCACATTTGCCATAGAGCAGGGCGGTCGCGCCGCGGCGTATCTACCGAATGCACTACGCGAAACGGATGCCACATACGGTATCCCGTTGAGACTGAAAAGCGATATATCATTTTCTTCTGTACACTCACCGGCAGGAATGCCTGGACATTTTGATATGTATATGACATATATATATGTATATGTATTAGGTATGCCCAGGCATTCCTGCCGATAGAATGTACAACAGCAAACGGTTTTACGCCTTGCATCTGTCGCCTCGTAATCGCACGATGTTCGACTTGACGCACCTACCTAGCACCGTTCCTTCCGTTGTTTTCGTTGTTGCCTGACGTATCGTCGTCCAAGCTCGCTCTAGGAGGTAAGCTGTATCTGTTGCTCCTTACGTCTCGACTCTCTGCGAACACGAAAACGATGACAGATGAGAATCACACACACACAAAATTTATGAAAACGTAAAGACAAAAGCTTTCACAAACAAATCTGTTTGTATAATATCTCCCATAGCCCAGTAGCTAGGTAAGTTTACCCTGCAAAAGGTCGGGTAGTTTTGATTTTTGGATATGCTTTATATTTTGGGGTCTTAATGAAAAATCCAAGTTTTCGACCTTGGCGCACACCCGGGCGCGCCGCCATCTTGAAAAAATGGAGCACAAAACCGGTTTTTTCGGAATATCTCCTTACCAGTAGGTATTTGGGCAAAAATAGTTATTATCTATTTTGTAGAAGATATAATTCCCTACAACTTTTGTCTGAAACATTTTTTCGTATATCTAATAGATAGCAAGCTACAGCACTGTCAAGTGGAGCAAATTATTAAAAATATCACAAAAGGCTCCGTTTTAAACATATTTTAAATAGAAACAATAAAAACAATATATAGAAACCTTTTATATTTTTTGTCGCTTTGATGGTCCCGGTTTGTTGGTAACTATGTCCTCACAAACAATATAGCTTTCGGTGTTGTTTTGTGAGTCATAATTCTCGATCTCCTCGTGAATCTGCGTAACGGAAAGCGTTTCTCCTTCTTCATTTTCACTGTCGATCAGAAGCTCTGGCACATTTTCACACGATTGTCCATTGCAAAATCCACAAATAATGGAGCACTTTAATCCAGCTTTCCTGCAGCCACATGTTCCTCTACATCCTTTTTTGCAATTGCATGATATTACATTGAGCAAGGCCTGAGGAGCTGGATCTTTTGTAGTTTTTACAGGAGTGAGCCCATTATTACTACGTTTCCAGCCCCACTCCTGTGGAATTTTTTCAATTCCATACCATGCTTGCACTTGATGGTACGTCCTGAATGAGTGATATCGTGCAGCATCTCTTGTTGGCGGCAGATTAGCAAGATTAAATTGATTTTTAGTAGTTGACTTTCTAAAACGTTGGTAGCGCACTGCATCTAATGTTTCATTTTTTATGTCACCACCATACAAAGCGAAAAATATTTTGAAAATATTTTACATATATTTATTCTATTTAATTATAAATAAATAATAATTAATTTATATGTTCAAGTTGGCGCGCAGTATTTATTGGAAATAGTATTAAAAATTCACACGAAAAATTATTTCGCGAAAAAAATCATCATATGCCTCGGTGATCGAATTAATAAAATATGCTTAAAAAGGAGCCTTTTGTGAAATTTTTAATAATTTACGGTGCTGTAGCTCGCTATCTATTACATATACGAAAAAATGTTTCAGACAAAAGTTGTAGGGAATTATATCTTCTATAAAATTGACAATAACTATTTTTGCCTTAAAACGTACTGGTAAGGAGATATTCCGAAAAAACCGGTTTTGTGCTCCATTTTTTCAAGATGGCGGCGCGCCCGGGTGTGCGCCAAGGTCGAAAACTTGGATTTTTCATTAGGACCCTAAAATATAAAACATATCCAAAAATCAGAACTACCCGACCTTTTGTAGGGCAAGACCTATTTTTTTCCCCCTGCTACTGGGCTACAATGGAAGACGCTAATATGTGAACATCCAACGTTCCTAAATTTCGTTAGAGATCCTTATTTCATTAACTTTATAAACAAACAATTAAGAAACAAATGAAAAAGGGGGTTGAGAGTGCAACGCGGTTATTGTTAGTGTGTAAGTTATTCGTATAACAATTTTTAATTATTAATCAAAATCAAATAATTAGGACTCTCGATACTGAACAATAAAAATTAAATCTGGCCATGAGAGTCAACGCGGTTATTTATGCATGATAAATCAAATTTATTTATTAACATCATCAGCGGTATAACAAATACAATTTAATATTCTCACGATCTCCGTTACGCTATGAATGAATACTTCGGGACTGGAAAGTCGGAAAGCCAATCTGCTCGTAACGTGTTGACGTATGGTTGGAATGTGATGTCATTGTTTGTGTAATGTATAATGTATATTAGTTATGAGTCTAATTATTAAAGTTCCGAGACAACTCACCAAGTAATCAGGAGAACGCAAGTATGAGAATTGATATCGTGGTCATTTTTAAATCCGTTGTTCAGCAATTGCGATTAAGACAAATTTTAGACAAAGAAACATTATTTTCGAAGCGTCTAGTCTCTGAGATGGCACATATAAAATAACAAAAAAATAGCCTCCACTTACAAACGGATACCGAATTTTTATACCACGTATATGTTTCAATTTTGAATAAATTGTAAACCGTGCCCATTCCCACTATATGTTTTAGTCATTCGTAATTTTATAATTTAATTTCAGTTTCTTTTTACACTTATATTTTACGTACTTTAACTTATTTATTTATTAATTGTCCTTTTTTACTGTTTTGTTATTTAACACAATGACTCATCTCGCTGTATGCTATTTATATTTAACGTGTAACTTCAAACATTATGTGGCAGTCTCCTCGCACATCATTGAACATGACAGTTCTCTGATTTTATATGTCATCTTAATCGCATTGCTGAACAACGGATTTAAAAATGACCACGATATCAATTCTCATACTTGCGTTCTCCTGATCACTTGGTGGAGTTGTCTCGGAACTTTAATAATTAGACTCGTAACTAATATACATTATACATTACACAGACAATGACATCACATTCCAACCATACGCCAACACGTTACGAGCAGATTGGCTTTCCGACTTTCTAATCCCGAAGCACTCATCCATAGCATAACGGAGATCGTGAGAATATTAAATTGTATTTTTTATGCCGCTGATGATGGCTCAATGTGGAGCCGAAACGTTCGGGCGAAGATGTAAAAAGAATTAATAAATAAATTTGATTTATTACGTACAAATAACTGCGTTGTCTCTCATGGCCAGATTTAATCTTTATTGTTTTAATTTTAATAAGATAGTACATAATTATACATATATAATACATCGAACGTTCCCGCTCTACTTTGAGTCATCTTCAGCGATGCAGTAACAAATAAAATAAAATAATCTCATGTTCTCTGACGAGCCAGATGAGTACTTCCAGATTGATTGATCTAAAAGCAGTGCATTTCATGCTAGGAGATCCGAGTGAAACTTTGGCTAATGATCATAGTCCAAATAATCCAGAGAACATGAGAATAAAAAATAAAGCCGTGCTAAAACATTGAATGATAAGTCATATCTCAAGAGGAGGTAAGCGATAAAATTGAGTTAATAATACAGTTATGATATAAAATGAAAACTAAATCATCTGGCTAACAAATAATGACTAAAGTTGAGAAGTAATAAATAATAATTAAACCCATTTTTTACTATGATATAGCATCTATAGTTTAGCGACTACTTGCCAAGTTGATATAATCAAGTATTTCGAAAATTTCGAAAAATTGTTTAGAAAGTATTTTAGAGAAACATATTTTTATCATCTTTCTAATGTATGCAAATTATAAAAATTTGTTTTTGTACGCTCGCTTAGTTTTCCATCCTCTTTATATCGTACTAGACTACAGACACAAACTCCGGGGTTCTCTTCAATCAATCTTTAAGTAGCTCTACACTTGACGATATCCGTTAAATATACCAGTTATCGTTTCGTCGTATTGGTGCCACTCATTGTTTTGCGATCGCATTTTTTTTCCATGTTTAATGCTCCGTTTTCTAGCGTATAAAAAACGCTCATCGATTTCTTGTCAACGCATTATTATCAATAAAATTAGAGTGGATTGTACATAATTAGCATAAATGTGACTCAAGCAGTGGCTCGGCCGTCTAAGGACGGAGCTTGATCGATCGTAGATATAACCGAGGCATGAATCGTCCTTAGCACGGCATTGACCGCAATTTTGACCCTCCCAGAGCGTACATTGCCGATTTAGGACGCGAGAAACTCGATGCGAGTGACTCGCCTCGTAGGGCGATGCGACCTTCAGAACCAGATCGACAATGTCTGACCTTGCCATCCGTATAGATACCCGGGAAAAAAAGATTATATATAATTATATATAATCATATATAAATATATGTGATTATATGTAATTATACAATATGAAATTTGGTGCTTTATATATAATTATATGGGTCCATATATCATTATATATGGGCATATATAATTCCAAATATAACTAGATATGAACAATAGATCATATATGCATTCATGTATGGATACATATAAGATTCATATGGAAGTATATATAACCCTATATGATTATATATAATTATACAGGCGATTAAAATATATTTAAATATATATAAATGTTTTATATACAGTTTGACATATTATATATAAGTTCATATAATTTATATATAAATTATATATAAGAAGCATTTATCTATGTAAATTATATATGATTATATATAATCATATATAAACTTTAAATTCGGATTATCCAATAGATGACATTCGATAGGATTCGTTTCTCGTATTTAAAATTTGACAGACAGTGGTATAAAAATGTCTCACGTCAAGCAGTGCCAAAGTTATAATATATGGAATAAATCATTTCACTTTTGATTCTATAGCTTTTGAAAAAATATAAATCTTAATTTATCAATGCTTTATTATCGAAGTTAACAGTTCTTTTTTAATATATATTGACTATATATGGTCATATATGATTATATCTATTTACATATGGAGGGGTAAAAACCATAGTGGTGTAAGTCAAATTTTTAAAAATATTTTCTCGTGTGCATAGATGCAATCTGTCACACTGCAAATTGCATCTATGCACACGAGAAAATATTTTTAAAAATTTGACTTACACCATTATGGTTTTTACCCCTCCATATATATAATCTCATTATATATGTTCATATATGATTATATATGATTATATATAATTATATATGATCATATAGAGACAAAATTCATATATAATTGAATTATATATAATCATATATATTTATATATAATTATATATAATCTTTTTTTCCCGGGTAGACACCTTGAAATTCAGCGAGAAAGACGTCATGGGAGCTCGGATTGTATCGTGGGGAGAAAAATTGAAGTCGGTCATTTCGGAGAGAGCACGAGTAACAGAAAGCAAAAAATTTTCAGAGGAGAGAAGAATATCGATCACCTTTTTTATATTTGTCTTTCAATCATCGTTATCGTACTCGGCATTCCAAAATAATCTCGTTTCCGTGTTGAATTTACGGAATTAATCGCATATGGCGCTTATCGTGTCATTGATAACGAAACCGCGCGAAAAGAACGATCGATACACAGATTTTGCAGAAATAGCAAAGATCAAATCTTGACGTGAGACTTATCATTCACCGCGTATATTACTGTATGTATAGGTATTATCTTTCGCCGAAAATAACGGCACCGCTTTATTATAAGACATAAGAGAAGCATTTTACACGGTGCCTTTGTTCATATCGGAGTGTTATCTTCACTTTAATATAATTTCACTTTGGCATAATACATTTTAGTGTTTCTTATAATAATTCTCAGGCGAAAGAGAAATGGTGCCTTTTTCAGCCTCATTCTATTATTACAGGATTAACGAGGAATTTTCCTAGTTTTCGTACTACCCCTTCCTTCCTTTGCTCACACGCTCCATGTCCTTGATTATTCACAACCATGAAGGCGGAATAATCACTGTACTTATAAGTCAATGTAAGCATAGAAAACTATTACAATCACAGAAATTATTACAATCGTTTGGTTTATCATTTGTTTTCTAAGTTCTTTATCACATGTATTTGTAACGATAAAAAAAAGATTATAGATATATCAGGAATATAATAGAATTAATATAGATTATTATATTAATAAGTTATTAAATTTTTCCATTTGTCACACGTAATTCAATAAAAATGTATGCAAAAGTAGTAATTACGTACCGTCATCGAAGAATCCTTCAAAAACGACGAATTTATTGTTCTGCGGAATAATCTTCGAGAGTCCATAGTATTTGTGTAGAAAAGCCAAGAACTTCTCCGACGGTCGATCGATCGCTAATTTCACTGGCCTAATGTTCTCCTCCTATGAATCAAAACATTTTTATCAGAAGTATAATAAAGATAAGAATACATCAAGATCAAAATATGAATAAGCAAAAAAACATAAAATTTATAACTTATAATTTATAAATATTATAGCTTCAAAATAAATATTTGCGTTATTCCAATCTTAATCCGGGAATAGCTTATACTTATGGTTAGTCGTTTTTGCGGAAACGATCATCTAGGTGTTTTGTTATACCCCAATTAAAAGTCGCTATTATTAATTATAATAGTGTATATTAATGATTGTCCTGCAGTTTATTAGTATTTGAGATTATTATGTATACAGGGTGTCCCATTTTTATCTTCTCCGAAGGCGAATTACTCAAAAACTGAGCTTGGCAGACAAATATCTTATATCTATAACAGTATTTCAAAAAAGTTGTATTATCTGGAGGAGAGCAAATACGGGGTAAAATCAATTTTCGAAAAAATTATTTTTAAAGGTCAAATAAAAGACATTTTATTCTGGCATAATTTGATTTAAAATATAAAATATCTCGTGAACTATTGATTCTTTGACAACACTACTTTAATACTTTTATACATATATTGAATAACTAAAAGATTCATATTATGTAAAAAAAATCATATAATTCCATTAAAAAATGACGATGACCTTCATATGACCTTAAAAATCGATTTTTTAGAAAATTGATTTTAGTATTTGTTCTTCTCCAGATCATACAACTTTTGACTGAAACATTTTTGCCTGTCGAGTTCGGACTTTTCAAGTAATTCGCCAGGAAAAGGTAAAATGAGATATTCTGTATGCATTTAGTCAATATTTTCTAAAAAAGTAAGGGAAATGAAAGAAATGGTTATAGATTCTCGATAAGTAACGAAAACTACTATAACTGAGCTTTATTTTTTCGCTGTTAAATGTAAAAATCAGGTGAATTAGTCTCAGATTAAATAAATTGAATATCATGAAAGAGCAAGATATTAATTATCTGCTTCTAAGCAAAAGAAAGACAACTTAAAAGATTAATTATATATTTATACGTGCGTACTTCTTTTAATATCATTCGCATAACACGCGATATTATTTCGCCAGACTTTTAAATGCTGAAGTTTTTGATTGATTGATAGGATATATGGTACATATACATGCGACCGTGGAAGAATGCAGCAGTGTAAATGTGATTAACTTTCATAGGTCAGGCTGCCACGCCGCTGGACGCGATTAATCGCGTTTAATGCGAAACCGCGAGTTTCCAATATTAGTCATTTCACGTAAAAAGAGCATGATTAGGAAAAAACGCTCGTCGGTGTATTACGAAACACAAAGCGGCGAACCGTGCCGAAACAAAACGGGCAGGACGAGTTCAGTCACCTTGCGAGTTACCTTCGAGCGTAACACCCGGCCGCCCTCCGCATATTGTGCACGATATAATGACTTTTTGTCACGCGCCTATTTAAGATCGGTCACGTTTTATGCGCGATATCTCGGATTCTGACCACGAGAAAGTCGCGGCGACCACGAAATAGATAGCCTGTGCACTATAAAATCACAACCGCGTGAGAGATAAGGAAGTTCCAGCGATTTAAAACGAGCGTTGCAGATGATATCGGCATTGATGCTAGAATAATACTGCGTTTTTGATTAGGCAAGCTTTTCTACTTGGGCAATAAAATTGTACCATCGTCTTTAGTACGTATAAGACGCTGTGCTGTATAATCGCAAGAAGTCTCGTCAACATATACTTTGTAGTCCAGTCGCTAGGTCGATTGAGTATAATTTTCGAGATTGATGGCTTAAGTTGATGTTTTTTGGGTCGTAGAACAAGAATCTGTAAATAGTTTTTTCGTAAGTCGATGCAATAAAAAGTTATTAACAATTTATTTGTTTAAATTGCCCTAGCGATCAAACTATACATCCTATAAAAAAATGAACTCGAGAAAATTTGTTTCTCTTTTCACGACGAACAAAATGGCGTTTTAATTTTTCCAAAATCTTGATTATTGACGGAAATATGTCAATTTTTAGGTAATTACTGCCTACGCGTCGCGGCGTACCCTAGGCGTGCGCGATCGCGCTCAATTGTACCGCATGAGTTTTGCTCCTTTAATTTTAATTTAATTTATTTTTTTTTATTTTACAGAATTCTAAGTTTTTCTCTTTGTTACGCGCGTATTAAGAGACACGGTAGTGTCTCGCGCCAAGTACACGCGGAGCGAGACCGACCGTGATATATACTATACTTTAAGTACTTCGAGAAAAATTATTTCTCGCTGAAATTTTCTTTCAAATGTAATTATTAATTTTAACTTCTGCGTACTCTGCTGCTTGTCAATTATTCCAATTAATATTTAATTATTATTAATTTATGTATATCATGTATTTTTGTTAAAAAATATAAATCGCCAAGTTACAATCTATGTTTGAAGTGCTATAATTAATAGAAAAATTAATAGAGCATATTTTGTATTTGCCAATACAAATGTTTTATTTATTTGTAATTAATTTTTGTTTAAATATATTGCATATTTTAAATACGTGGTAAAATCGATTGTTTTAAATTTTTATACAATAATATTAATAACGCTAAAATATCGATGATACATCATTAATATCAACATTATATTTTTTTATATTTTATGGTATATTTTACTTGCATAAACACCCGAAATTTGTTCAAAATTAAGCAAACTTTTTACTAAAGCGCATCCATTTTTTCTAGAAAAATTATTAAAAATCTTTTAATTTAAATGGTTTAGTATATGTTTTTGTTTCGCCAATAATTGATTAACGAGAAAAATCTCTATTTTTATAATCGACAACGTTTGGCTAGTGTCGTGACAGTTCGACCATTGGTTTTGGTCGAATTAATCGTCACGACTTTTTCGACCATGGGTTTTAGTCGTTTCTAAACGTACGACGCCCTACACGGAATGAGGGAAGTTCCAGGTCCGCATCCTGGCTGAGGTAATATTTTTCGCAATAAATTTAATAATTTAATAATTTAATAAAAATGAGATGCTTATATATGTAAGTATCAAAGATTATATCAATTTAGAAACGACCAAAACCCATGGTCGAACAAGTTGTGACGATTAATCCGACCAAAACCAATGGTCGAACTGTCACGACACTAGCCAAACGTTGTCGATTATAAAAATAGAGATTTTCTCGTTAATCAATTATTGGCGAAACAAAAACATATACTTTTCTGTTATTATACACCGTTGACCTAAATATCGGTGGTTCCATCTTACAATGTGTTATTGCGATAAATATTACCACATGCCTCGGTGGTCGAATTGGTACGACGCCCTACACGGAATGAGGGAAGTTCCAGGTTCGTATCCTGGCTGAAGTAATATTTTTCGCAATAAATTTAATAATTTAATTTAATAAAAATGAGATGCTTATATGTAAGTATCAAAGATTATATCAATTTAGAAACGACCAAAACCCATGGTCGAAAAAGTCGTGACGATTAATCCGACCAAAACCAACGGTCGAACTGTCACGACACTAGCCAAACGTTGTCGATTATAAAAATAAAGATTTTCTCGTTAAATGGTTTAGTTGTTTATGATTTTTATGTAAGGGTGGTTTTTATGTGATAGAAAAGTACATCCTGCATAAAAAAATTTGTCATATTTTAGATTTATAAAAAATTCTGAAAAAATATGTAAAATTTCTCAGATACCCTCAGAAATAATTGGATGAGGATTTTCGGAATATTTCAGTATCTGTATATATGAAAATTTCTAATAAATATATGCGCGGATTTTCTCATATTTATTCAAAGTTCTTACAGTGTTTGCTGGTATCTATATAAAATTATCTAGATAATCATCCATTTCTTTATTTGCAAATAAAGAAATGGAATCATCTTTATCTTATCTAGATGAAAAAATACAAAGTATATTCATCTTCATCTTAGGTGAAAAATCATGTCATCTTATCTAAAAATTATATAAGATAGTAAGATTTTCATTCTTTCTGCTATTTCTTTACCGCCATTTAAATTAAATTAGATTCCAGAACGTTATATGTATAAAATTGTGTAGAGACCTATTTTTGAAAGAATATATTTAGATTATTTATACTCCAAGAATGTGTCATTACACTCGAAAACAGATCAACTTCTAGTAACGGTGAGGAAGATTTCTTCTGCAATATTTAAAAAAAAAATTAATAAGCAAACAATTATTAATAATAACATCGAAGCAATTTTGTATTTGGAATCTAAATCGTAGCAATTCCAATCTCTTATAAATTTTCCAAATGTTAACAATATTTTTCTTAAATATAATACATCCCGGCCATCGGTGCCAATAGGTGGGATGTCTCATAGCTCAGTGTGAGTGCGATAGACTCATATGCTAGGGATCATGAGTTCGATCCCGATCACCCCACATATTCCTCTTTAAAAGGAGGTATCCCTTTTAAGGGACAAACAAAATAATTTTAAGGGTTATAAGAACTCGAGGTTACATGAAGGATCCCCCGATTAAGGGGTAGATATTGACTTAGGGTAGACCGGGGACAAAAGTAACAGAGTACAGTTGTAACATCGTGAATATTTCTTAAACTATAAAAGGTAGGGGAGACCGGGGCTAAGCCGACAACGGGGCAAACTTGACACTAGGCTTTTTGCCAATTTAAATCTATCGTAGAAACTTGCCTTTCCTACTGTAA
Source organism: Temnothorax nylanderi (assembly GCF_030848795.1). Classification (NCBI taxonomy): domain Eukaryota; kingdom Metazoa; phylum Arthropoda; class Insecta; order Hymenoptera; family Formicidae; genus Temnothorax; species Temnothorax nylanderi. The sequence continues at coordinate 39,615 of NW_027249313.1, read as the reverse complement.
ATGCGTCTTTATGTGCCAGTATTATCAACGGAATTTGGTAACATTCTGAGTTATAGTGTAATTTTTAACGCGACATAAGCGTTTTTGATAGTGAAAAGTAATTTTTCTGATCTTTCGAAAATGTCTACTCTTTCATCGAGCTTTACTCTTGCGAATCTACCGGTAAGTGATTTTGATGGGAAATTTGATGCTCTATATGAATCCGATAATCGTTTTTGCATATTTTCAAAATTTTCATGTTTTTGAAGTGACAAAAGTGAAAAACGACGTCCGGGGCAAAGTCAACACCACGCCGTTTCGTCGGCTCCCAGTAACTAACAATGCTTGTCATGCAGCCGTATGGCTCATGACAAATGTATGCGCACGTCCGATCGCGAGTTTACCTGCATTAATTGTTTTTCAGACATGAGTTTAGATGAAGATAATTGAAAGTTCAACAATTTTTGTTCTTATTATTTCAAATGATTGTTCTAGCTACTTTATTCCAAATTTTTGTACTTTTTAAATACACAATAAACAATGTATTTTCATTTTCAGACAGTAAAAAATAAGTTCCAGATCAAATTGTGTCGATCAGACAAAGTGTTGAGTTTGCCCCGGCGGGGTGTCGAGTTTGCCCCGGCATTTTTCAATTCGAAAATTTGTCTTCGCGTCACTTTTCTTTTCCTGGCGGCAAAACAAAGCGACGTACAGCAAAACTTCCTGAATCAATTTTGTACCTGAAGAAACACTCTTTAAATATGTACCATTGAATTTGCCTAAAAATTTTAATTAAATATTAAAAATTGTCTTTGAAAAAATAGTGTCGGCTTAGCCCCGGTCTCCCCTACGTGTGTGGGACCGCGAGGCGAGATCCGCTAGATGAAGCGGCATTTGTTCCTTAGTTCATTGCCGCCCCTCGCGGAACGTGCACGTGTGCAGGAGAAGAAGTTACTTTTTTCCTTCCTGAAGTAAGTTTTCTTACGTGCATAAAATCTGAAATATTTTTCTTTCTTTATGCCGAAGGTATAAGATTTTATCTTTATATGTTTTAGTGATTATCTATGTTGATGATTTGCATAATACGATTGACTTTCATCCAGATATTTATGTAAAAAATTTACTTTGAATCATAAAATATCATTAGGGGACAATTGTAACATCAATGCCTGGGGACAGTTGTAGCGTTACAATTGTCCCCGTTGCTCGGGGACAACTTCAACTTAACCTAACCCCGTTTGGTTGGTCTTATTTTAGTGTTGTTTTTTACAATGTTATTTGTATTTTTCTTCGTAGAATGCCGCGAACAAGAAAACGCAAGACGCAACGGGGCACGAAAGAAGTAAATTTATACGAACAGGCGTTTAATACTGATATTGTCATGTAACAAATTATTTTATCATTAAAGTTGCATTTCTTATAGAAAATTCGTAAGATTGATTAATTAAACCTACTAAATAACCATTATTTTGTTTATAGATGATGTGGTACAATCGTCCCCCTCTGCTGTTACAATTGTCCCGGGGGTTGGGACGGTTGTAACAGTATTCCTCATATTCTTTAAACAATAATAAATTTTTTCCTAGTGAAATTACTGAATTCAGCACAAGAAAATTTTGTAGTCAAATAAATTCTACATCTAAAGGTACAGGTCTTTTTTACGTAGATATTATATTTTAACTGTTATAAAATCTTAAACTCAAAATGTTACTTTTGTCCCCGGTCTACCCTATTGTAGAAAGCACATGTGCATCTCTTTCAATGTTTCTGTGTTATCATGCGAAATGGGTTTTTTGCAAGTTTTCCCATATTGTAAATCTGGAAATAGCGTACTCCAATTCTATTAGAAATTATAGTCTCGAGATTTATTTAATAAAGTAAATGCAGGTTTGGCTAGACCTAGGTACTGCAAATAAAATCAAACGGATTTTTTTTTTAAAGCGGTGCCAATAGAGCGCCTTTTTAGTTTAGCACAACAAATAATAAGTGTCCCGTCAAAACGTCTTCTTATCTTAGACAAAACATTCGAAAAACTTTTATTTTTAAGAAATAAAAAATTAAGGGTGTTGTGGATGGTTCAAAATGCTACGAAGTTGATAAAAACAAAATTTTCTTCTTCAAAAAAGGTAAAAAAAGGCGCTAAGTACACGCAATGTCTTTTGTAAATTCGAAAATCTAACCCAAGTGGTAGTTTAATTTCTCCTTAACAAAATTATATCACAAAATTATGTTACCTAACTTAACCCAAGTGACATGTATTTCAAAAAAAAGATGTGTGTTCGCAATCGAACCAAAAACCGGCGTCGGTTAATTATTACCGCGAATTAAAATAATCATTCTTTCAAATAATTTCTGTCAAATTCTGCCTTTCAGTTTAAAGTTGTCTAAATTCAAAGTAAGAATAGATCCGTTCGCAGAAATAACATCATATTTCCTGGTACACTGGAAGGGCAGAAAAACAGAGCTCAGTTTTTGCCTATACCGACTCGCCCCTTTGTCTCGGGGACTCGGTGCGCGAGGCACACACCCGGGGCAAAGCGAGCGAACGATATTTCAAAACAGTTGATCAGTTGCCGGCCTCGAGATCAGTTTGACATTCGTCAAATACGAATTTCTCGGGAGGTCGACAGCTGATTGGCTCAGCTGATTTTTCGGCTCGTTATCGGGGGTCCGGAGGATTCGAGAAAATTCTGAAGTCGTGGGAATAAAACCTCGGACCTTCGCGCGCGAGCCCGCATTCGACTAAAGTATTCCAGCAAACGTATATCTAATAAAGTCTCTCGTATATCCGTTGCTTGCGGTTATCGTATACTTGCTTCACGCGCGGGAACATCCGTCGTTCACGAAACTATCTGTCCGTGGCTCGCGGCATAAAGATACTGTAAATACTTTGTAAATACTGTACATAATTAATTTCATTATAGACTTTTACATACTGAATAAGACTTCGACATTAAATTCAAAGTTCCTTCTTACTCGCGACTCCTTCGACCATTCGCGCACAATGTGAAATCTTTAAATTGCGGCAATTGCAAAGAAAATGTATATATATATTGCTTTGAAAAATAATTGTTGTGCAACTACTTTTAAAAAATAAAATCCAACTGGTACATATCTTTTGTTCCCATTAAAGGATCTTCCTATTCCAACCCAAGTGGTAATAGCTTCTTAAATCTCCTTAACAAAATTATAATATCTATTACAAAGAATTATTTTAATCACAAAGAATTTAAGAGGTAACAGTACAAAATAAAAATATTTAATTAAAATAAAATAAATAAATTCTTGTAAAAAAAAACTTGGCGCTGCTTTTTTACTCCCGTCACATTTTTCCCTAAATTATGTTTATTGTTTTTTTATTTAATCAATAATGTTTAAAATTTAATGTTTAAATTTCGAAGTCTAGCAGCGCGCAGCGCCAAGTTTTTTTTACAAGAAAAATTTATTTATTTTATTTTAATTAAATATTTTTATTTGGTACTGTTACCTCTTAAATTCTTTGTGATTAAAATGATTCTTTGTAATATTATAATTTTGTTAAGGAGAATTAAGAAGCTATTACCACTTGGGTTGGAATAGGAAGATCGCTTAATGGGAACACAAAGATATGTACCAGTTGGATTTTATTTTTTAAAAGTAGTTGCACAACAATTAATTTTCCAAGCAATATCTATATTTTCTTTGCAATTGGCACAATTTAAAGATGTCACATCTTTTTTGGAAATACATGTCACTTGGGTTAAGTTAGGTAACATAATTTTGTGATATAATAATTTGGTTAAGGAGAAATTAAACTGTTGGTTATTTGAATTTACAAAATACATTGCGTGTACTTAGCGCCTTTTTTTTATTTTTTATGAAAAAGGTAATTTTGTACGCGTGATATCGTTTTGTAGCGTTAAGCAGGGATCGGCAAAAAATTTTTATTTTTAATTATTTAATTATTCACAAAATTAGCAATAACAATAAATTAAATTTTTATTGAATTAGCAAATCACAAAAAATTACTAATTGCATAAAAATTAATAATATTTAGATAAAAGTGAAGTACAGATTACTTAAAGAATTCGTAATTTGTCAGAGAAAAATTTCTAGTTCGTAAAAGTTAGTATTTAGGTAAAAATAAATTAATTTATTTTGCAAATTGGTAATTAGTAGAAATAAATTCTTTATTATTAAAATAATTAATAGTTGTCAAAAATAAATTACTACTTATTTGAAAATTAAAAATTAGTAAAAAATAATTATTATTTTTTTCAATAAAAAATAACTAGTCTCTACTTACAATTAGATAAATTACTTATTTTAAAAATTGTTAATAGTTGAATATAAATAATTTAATTATTGCAGTTAAAGGTGGTTTAAAAAATAATTATGTTAATGTTATATTAAATATATAAACTGGTTTGTCCACTTTCAAAAACTTTGCTATTATAATTTTTATTATGATATATTTAGTTTAAATATTAATTAATCCTTTTAGAGTCTAATCTTTTTTGTGTGTGAGAAGAACATATTTAATTTCATTATTTTTTTAAATGTTAGAGATTGCTGAATACGAATATAAAATTTACCAAAATTTATTTTGTTGTTATTGCTTTCGTAAATAATTAATATTTCCAGACACCAAGATATAAAATATATTTCTCGTTCTTTCAACTTTTACAAGATAGCAATTTACAAGACATTTACAAGACAGCATATGCATACGTGTGTGATTTTGGATGCACCTTCCTTCTTAAAGATCTCCTCGGTATCAGCTCCCTCCGGTTAATATATAATATTATATGATATATTGATGATCACACACACACACACACACACACACACACACACACACACACACACACACACACACACACACACACACATACGCACACACACACACACACACACGCGCGCGCGCGCGCGCGCGCACACGCACACGCACACGCACACACATTCCTTCACGCACACGCACACGCACACACATTCCTCCACGTAAACGGGGGTTCTGTAGTAACTTATGATAATTCATCCCGCGTAAACGAGTGAATTATCGTAAGTTACTTATACAGAAGTAACGCTCGCGTAAACATAGTAACGGTCACGACTGTCACTTATACATATCTCCGACCCGCTGATATTTCGCCTCTTGTGACACCTACATCCTAATTTCGTGGCACTTCGATCTTTGCGTGACGCGACCGAAATTCGGAATTAAACGATCGTAGTATTTAACAATGAGAGACCACGGTGTTATGCGCGAACGCGATATGTATTTCTAGGTTATAACTGATGACTGACAGCCCGCTGTCCGCGCGAGCGCACTGAGCGACGAGCGCACACGTACGCGTATATGCTGTCTCTTTTCAGTGTAGCAACATTGTCATGGAGGGGACCCGGGGGAACGCTCGAGATGTTCTCAAACGCCATTTATTGAAGCAAAAGCAACCGTACGGCGACGACGATGACGACGTTTCTTAATTGTAATATAAAATGTAACATTTCGGACTTTGCATCGTAATATCTCCGCTCGTAGGGCACGTAGCGGAAAAATAAAAACACTTTTATTATATAATTCAAACCCAAGCTATCGATCAAGTCTACTTAGAACTTGATCCGTTCACTCGTTATTAAGATCTCAAAATCTCGGGTACTCGCAACTCGTGCGTTCGCGTAAAAGAGTCACGGTGCGGACTCGCTTCGCGTGTACTTGGCGCGAGACACTACCGTGTCTCTTGATTTAATATCATATTCTGTATTTTCTTTCAAAGTCCGGAGCCTTTCAGATCAATTCACAATTTAGATAAAAAGTTATAAATTTTTGAATATCCGAGTTTTAAGTACGTAACCTTATGGTGTTACAGAGAAAAGTGTAAAAAAAATTTAAAAAATGTGCAAGTAGAAACTTGTACATTGCTTCCTCATAGTTTTTAAGTGTGCAAGTGGAAACTTGTACATTGCTTTCTCATAGTTTTAAAGTGTGCAAGTAGAAACTTGTTTAAGTGAGCAAGTAGAAACTTGCACATTGCTTCCTTATAGTTTTTAAGTGTGCAAGTAGAAACCTGCACATTGCTTCCTCTATGAGGAAGCCTATTTTTTTATGCATAATTATTAGTAGATATTTATTAATTTGGCTTCCTCATAGAGGAAGCAATGTGCAGGTTTCTACTTGCACACTTTAAAACTATGAGAAAGCAATGTACAAGTTTCCACTTGCACACTTAAAAACTATGAGGAAGCAATGTACAAGTTTCTACTTGCACATTTAAAAACTATGAGGAAGCAATGTGCAAGTTTCTACTTGCACACTTTTTTTTATGGATAGAGTATCATTAAAGATAGATTGGTGTTGAATTTGGCAATGATCGGTGAAGGGGTTACCAATTTTTGCCTAAAAAGTGTACAAGTCATACATGTAATCTTATATATAAGGTATCATTAAAGGGAGGTTGTTTTGAATTTGGCGGAGATTAGTGAAAGGGTTACCGATTTCTGCCTAAAAAATGTATAAGGTAGACCGAGGCAAATCGGATTACTAATTAGAACGATAAAATAACTCGTTTAAAATAAAACACTAACGAAAATTGTCTTAAAACTTATATTAATCCGATTCGCCTCAATCTACCCTAAGTTATTGGATGGATAAATTTTGAAATATTGGACTATTTCTAATTTTATTATATTCTTCAGTCTTTTTTACCCTTATTTCATATATAATTCTTTAAGATTTGGTTGATCACTTCTTGAGTTAAAGACATTTAAAATTTTGAAAAATTCAATATAAAAAAAGAACCTTTTTACCGATTATCGCCAAATTCAATACCAACCTTTTTTTAATAATACTCTATATAAAATTACATGTATAACTAATACACGTAACTTTTTAAGCAAAAATCGGTAACTCCTTCACCGATTCTCGCCAAATTCAATACCTTTTTTAAATGATACTTTATCCATCAAATAACTTACACATTTTTTAAGCAGAAATTGTTACACATTTTTTTGAACAGAAATCGGCAACTCTTTCACTTCGCAAAATTCAAAACAACCTTCTTTTAATAATACACTATATAAAATTACATGTACATCTTATACACTTTTTAAGCAGAAATCGGTAATCCCTTTACCGATTATCGCCAAATTCAATACCAACCTTTTTTAAATGATACTCTATCGATTAAAAAAAAATTCAACCCAATATCTCAATATTTGCGGAAATTAGAGCAACCACGGACATTTCTAAAAAAATTCAAAATTTTTTTTAAAAAGAACCCCTTTACCAATCATCGCCAAATTCAATACCAACCTTCCTTAAATGATACTCTATCAATTAAAAAAAAATTCAACTCGATATCTCAATATTTGCGAAAATTAGAGCAACCACGAACATTTCTAAAAAAATTCAAAATTTTTTTTAAAAAGAACCCCTTTACCGATCATCGCCAAATTCAATACCAACCTTCATTGAATGATACTCCATCGATTAAAAAAAAAAGAGCCCGATATCTCAATATTTGCGGAAGTTAGAGCAACCACGGACATTAAGTCCGCACATACATACACACACACACACACACACACACACACACACACACACACATACGGACATGCGATTTTAATGCGATATTTCGACATTTTAGAACACTCTGAACATATTAACATCAAAAACTCAAAAAACAATCTTTTCTTTGGTTCCTTCTACCCCAATTTCATATATAATTCTTTTAAATTTGGTTAACTAGATCCAACTTTATACGCAATCAAAGGTTCATATACGAAATTTACGAAAACGAAGCTTCCTCTATGAGGAAGCAAAATACTACCAATATAATGATATTTCACACACAAGTAGATCATCAACAAACAAAAATATATGGCAACAAAATTTAAAACAATTTACAACATAGTTTTAAAGAAATTGCAAAAAACCAGTGAAATTATTACGTGATCGGACTTTCAATTACTTTATTTTATATTTTTTCACAAATTTCTCTTTATTAAGTTGAATTCAGGGCAAATTTACTCTCAAAAATTTTTATTAGGTTTTTATTTTTATTTTTTTAAATTATTATTATTGTTATTTTATTAGACTTGCCGTAACTATTTATACATTTTTTGGTCTTTGGATTTCTATGATTCTGACCTAACCTAACAATCCAGAACATCCTTAAAATAAAATTGTGAGTAGGGGAGACCGGGGCTAAACCGCCAGTTTTTTTTCGGTGCCGATTTTTAACAAGAAAATAAATAATTTTAGTTAAAAGTGGTATACCACTGTAAAGAGTGAACCTTTAGCTACAAAATTTATATAGGAAATTTTGATCTACATTGCTTTGTTTAACCGGTATAGAGCAAAAACGACAACGGTGGAAAAATTGAAATCTTAAAAATGACGGGGTTGAACCGCCACCCCCCGGGGCTAATCCGCCACACTGCATTTTCAATACATATACGTATATCTAATCCTGAAAAATGATAGGATACATTTTAATAATTGTTTTTTAAGAGAAAAATATAAAAATTTATTTAAAATTTTTATGCAAAACATTATTAAAAAATAATTGTTTTACCTATTCCATAAAACAATTTAGGCACGTGAATACAGAGGTTAACCAAATCGTAAAATCCCCAACGGCACGTCACATTGTCAACGCGGGCAACCACGGGGAATACGCGTGACGGCGTTCCGGTGCCATAGGATCAGCGCGGACCCTCGAGCAACCTAACCAAGCCGCGTTTCTCGCGGGGGAGCGATAAATAGCGACAGGGGGGTTAGAAAAGCTCGCGGTGGAGCGCGACCATTTTACCGACTCGACGCCGTCCTCGCGCCGATTCCTCGACGCGCCGACGACGACGACGACGACGGCCATGACCACAACGACGACGACGGCCACGACCACCACGACGACGACGGCCACGACCACCACGACGACAACGGCCACGACCACCACGACGACGACGACGACGATGACGATGACCACCACGACGACGACGACGATGACCACCACCGAAACCACTACAACGGCGGCGACAATGACGCCGAGACGATGCGGCGAACGCTGGACGATGCGGTCGCACGCGCGACTGTCACTGACACAACGACCAACAACGACGATTTACCGCGGCCGGGAGTCGGGACGATCTACAGCGCGCGCGGCATGTCAACTCTCGCGCGGAAATCGCGGGATCTCAGAGCCGTGCCGTGCCTCGCCGTACCTCGCCGACGTGCCGTGAGCGTGAGCGATCTCGAAAACAACGGTCCGCCATCTTTTCGGTCGGCCAAAACACCCGTTTTGCGATACGTGCGTACCATTTCCCTCCTACACAAACTGACGCACGTGCAAGGGAAGACAGAATCACGCTCGAGGGAAACCTAACCTGAAATCGCCGTGAGCTGAAGTCGTGCGCCCGGCGCACCACAGTGACGAGACTGGCGGACCAGCCCCGGGTGCTTACTGGCGGATAAGCCCCAAACATAAGTTTCAGGTTTGATCGCCCACGAAATATTAGACATCAACGATAATGAAAAAACTACACTGGATTCGTGTTCAGCATACATTACTCTTTATAATCACGTACCTCGAGATTTGGAGAGCAAACATTATTGCAGTTATTACAATATTTCCACGCGCAGAAAATTTCACTTTCACCTTCCGAAAACACGTTTGCCCTCGTAAAAATCATAACACGGCAGGTAACCTGCCGAAACTCCGTTGGTCACATGGGTACCATAAGCAGCGTTTACAATGTTAATAGCGAGTTCGCACAATATACAGGTTCCGAGATATTTGATTTGGCGGTTCAACCCCGTTGGCGGTTTAGCCCCGGTCTCCCCTACTGTACTTTTAATATCCCTTTTACAATCTATGTAATTCTTTCTGTACATTTTTAATTTCATAAACTCAAAATTATCTAAAAAATTATCTAGATAAATCGCGATAATCACCTCATCTTTTATCTAGATTAATTAACAATAAAATTATCTTCATCTCATCTAAGATAAATTTACGAATTTTTATCTTATCTCCATCTTAGATTATTATGAAATTATTATTTTGAAATCGTCGGATGATCAATCAAATCAATACTGGAATCCCACAAAGATCTCTTGGCAGGAAAAATTTGAAATATCTCATTATTTTGTTTGTGTTTTTATGGAAAAACGTATCAATTTGTACAAAAATTCTAAGAAAGTTTTAAAATGTTGATGAAAATTCTGATTAATAATACGAAAAATTTGAATACGAATTGCAATAAAATTATATGTTCGAAATAAATATTGCCGGTCTGTTACGTAAATATTATTCGTTCCTTTCTTTGTCGCTACGTAACTGCTATTGCAGTGGTCAAGCCTCTGTTTCGCACGGAACCTTAACGATCTAAATCATGATCGCGCGCGACGCCTTCTGCTCATGTACAGGAAATAATTACGCCTCGTGCTGGCGGCGCGGTGTATCGAAGATTTGTCTTCGAGCGGGTATCATACAGCGGAAACTCTCTCTTCACGTGAGAACGGCCCGTTTCTCGTGGTCTCATTAACATACAATTATCGAAAGAGAATGCTACATCAATTAAATCACCTTCTGGCAAACATTTTAGAAATAGCAAAAGTAGCAAAATTGTATTATATTTTACGTAATAAAATAATTAATCACAACATAACAATGTAAAAATAAGAAGTTACGGTATTCACCATAATTAAATCCTGGATTAATTATTCATTAAACACTGGAAGAGTAAAAACTCCCTTGCGTGAAATATTATTCAGACTTGTAATCAGAGATACGCTCTTTTTCTTAGAGATAATCTGAAAGAGGGAATTAAAAATTATAGTGTATTTCATTATTTTTAATTTGTTTTCATTAATTACAATTTTAATAATTGCGACCATTACCGATCAGAGTTCGTTAATTGTACCTGTGTTCTTAATTGTACGTCGAATTAAACTTATACTGTAAACTTATACCGAAGGCAATTCTTCACCGGCGAAGATAATTCGAGATTAAACAGTTAATTTAAGATTCGAGAATGAAAGAGCATACGCTGAACTTACAGATAACATGTGCTGATAGAGAATATTGCCCAGACCCATACGCTGTCGCGACTCGTGCACGTAGAAATCCAGGATGCATCTTGCCTGCAGCTGATAATGCTTCCCCGTTTCGCCGAACAGAAACAGATTCTTGGATCCCGTTTTTAGTAATCCCACCACGCTACCGAGTCCGCTGCAAAATGAAGCAATTTTATGCGAATGAATCACAGTCTCTCGCGAGACGACTTTGGAAGACACTATATTACGTCGTTGTCTTAATGATCGCCAAATGTATAATATCTGTGTATGGTCTGACGCGTGTCTCATGTTTTTCAAGCGTTTACATCGAAGAAAACAATAATTCTTTATTTACAAGCAATTGAAAAATTTAACTCCAGAGCAGAAAACTGCGGAAAATCGCAGATCCATATTCTATCGTCAAGTATCTGTAGATTGACTTTCATATCTCAATAAAGACAATTTCAAGTTAGAGCTTGATCAGAATATAACGTTACAATCTGAAAAGTTGTAATGGAAGCGTTTATCTTGCTATTCTCGCTAAAGAAGAGTCAAATTGATCAAAGTATCCGTTGACAAAGGCTTAATAGTTCGAAGACGCTCTATATATTATGAAAGTATTTTAATTATATTGTATCTTAATTAGATAATCTTAAAAATAGGCGAATTATGTAGATGGAAAGAATTAAGGATCATGTGTTAACAATTTTAAAGAAAAATCTAACGAATGTTGCTTCGACTAGAAAATACCCATTTTGGGATATTATTTTAAGTATATTGCTCCTTTAAAATTCGCGAATTTAAGATATCTCGATTTGTCTAATGGTTGTGAAACGTAATAACAATAAAAACTCTTTTAATAAAAATTAAGTAAAAAGGACTCTCGAAATTAAAAATAAAAATAGGAAAGGCTGTGAGAGTCAGACGCGGTTCTCCGTGCGTAATATCAGAATCACTGATTTATTAATTATTACGTTTTACATCTATCTATCCGTACGTTTCGGCTCAAGTTTGAGCCATCTTCAGTGGTATAATATTAAAAATGACATTCTCCGTTCCACACAGTGGTGAGTTTCATGATTCGAGATTTCAGAAACGAAATTGACTAAGAGATCCATGTCTGTAAAAGTAATTTCATTATTACTATAGATATTGTTATAAAATCTAAGAAAACTCACCAAGTAGTCTGGATAACGAGAACATCGAAACATAAAGCAAATCGAAGTAAATATAATTATGGTATGACATTTGGTACAAATAAATTCTCTACGAAGAGATCAAAAGATCTTGTCGACACGACGCACAACAATGATATGATTAGATATTGCAAGAAGGGGCATGTCTTAGGTCAAAGCAACAGAGAAATAAGAATTATAGAAGTGTAGGTCAAACCAGGAAAAACTAAAATAATAAATATCACAGGCCAACAAAAAAAAAGTTGTCTGCGCGATGGACTAGACCATGGTATTCCCATGTATTTTCGCCTGCTGAAACCGAATATGACCTCAGTTTTTCCCCTACACGTCAGGATTTTTTTCTACAGCCAAAAACAAGGTGTTTTGCCCCTACAAAACACCCTGTTTTTGGCTGTAGAAAAAAATCCTGACGTGTAGGGGCAAAACTGAGGTCATATTCGGTTTCAGCAGGCGAAAATAAATAGGAATACCATGGTCTAGTCCATGGCGCAGACAACTTTTTCTTTTGTTGGCCTGTGTATTCAATGTATAAACAATAAAACGTGATCTGACAAAAGACAAAATGTTTATGGACATGGTTTACAATATAATTTATTTAAAATAGACACATATACATGGTGCATAAACTCTGTATCAGTATGAGAGTTGAGACTATTCTTTTGTAACTTAATATGGGCCATTTCAGAAACTAGTCGCTTTGATAATCTCCTTATCTAAGATTTCAGTGTTCTCCCAATCAAATTCGTGATCAAAATTAATTCTATGTTCCGTAATGACAGACTGAGTTGTTGTATTTCTATGAATATGGTTACATTGCAATGTTCCGAAATTCTAGTCTTTAATTGCCTCATCGTCTGACCAACATATGAAGCGTCGCAATTTTTACATGATATTTTATACACAACATTTTTATTTGATTGGATTGGGAGAATATCCTTTTGTACTTTAATAAAATTCTTAAGTTTATTCAAACTATAAAACGACAAGTTAACATTAAGATCTGTGACAACACTTTTAAATTTTTCCGAAATATTACAGACATATGGAACCGTAAACCAAGTGCGTTGTTCCTCTTCATTCGTTGGTGGAGGATTGTTCTGTTTACGAGTATATTTATTGAGCAACGATTTAATTCTGGTATTAATTGTGTTAAAGATGAATGATAACGGGTAGTCATTGTAAAAGAGTGTCTATTATGAATTTCATATTCTTTAAATGATATTTCGGATGTGATAATAAAAATGCTCTATCAACCATGCCCATATATAGCTGTGCCTTTTTTTTAGGAAACAGGGTGTTGCGACATAAAATTAAGATAACGGCCTGAAAACGTCGATTTGTGAAACCAATCAAATTCTAGAACGTCTTTGTTTTTAATAATTGTTAAATCTAGAAAGTTTAATTTTTCACCTTCTATTTCAATGGTAAACTGTAACCTAGGGTGATAAGAATTAAATACATGTAATATTGTGTCAATAGAGTCAGGAGGTGCAGCCATAGCTATGTCGTCTACATATCTAAAATAAAAAGGTAAAATAAATGTGAGTAATTGTAACACCCTACTTTCCAAATCCTGCATTACCATGTCAGCAACAATGGGAGACAAAGGAGAGCCCATAGGAGTGCCAAATTTTTGTTTATATATGATGTTATCAAATGTGAAGTAGTTGAATTTAGAATTAATTCTATTGCCTTCATAAATTCATCCTTTGGAATGTTGCAATTGTTGGAGATATATGATATTCGTGAATAAAGAAATTGCATCTAATGAGATAAGAACGAAATCATTATATTATTAATGTGTGTTCTGTTAAGTTTTGTGACTAGTTCGAAACTGTTATCTATGTTAGGTTTTGGTATACTTGTAGAGATAATCTTGTGGAGAAAGCTAGTGAGTATGTTGGACTATCAATGGAAGAAATAATTCTTCTAAAAGGATATCCTGATTTATGTATTTTTGGTAATCCGTAGGCCCTCGGTAGAATACCATCACTGCATAGTAGTTGTTTATATTTATCTCTTAAAAATTCTTTTATTTTTTATAATTTTGAGTATTAGTTGCCACAAATTTTTTAAAAACCTATTAAGAACTTTAAAAAAATTGAGGAAAAAGTCGAGAGAGAGAGAGAGAGAGAGAGAGAGGGAGGGAGGGAGGGAGGGAGGGAGGGAGGAAGGGAGGGAGGGAGGGAGGGAGGGAGGGAGGGAGGGAGGGAGGGAGGGAGGGAGGGAGGGAGGTGAGGGATGGGGAGGGAGGGAGGAGGGAGGGAGGGAGGGAGGGAGGGAGGGAGGGAGGGAGGGAGGGAGGGAGGGAGGGAGGGAGGGAGGGAGGGAGGAGGGAGGGAGGGATGGGGAGGGAGGGAGGGAGGGAGGGAGGGAGGGAGGAGGGAGGAGGGAGGGAGGGAGGAGGGAGGGGAGGGAGGGAGGGAGGGAGGGGAGAGAGGAGAGAGAGAGAGAGAGAGAGAGAGAGAGAGAGAGAGAGAGAGAGAGGGGAGAGAGAGCGAGAGAGAGAGAGAGAGGAGACGAGAGAGAGAGAGAGAGAGGAGAGAGAGAGAGAGAGAGAGAGAGAGAGAGAGAGAGAGAGAGAGAGAGAGAGAGAGAGAGAGAGAGAGAGAGAGAGATCAGATTATGTATCGAAATATCGAAATTCTTAACGGTGTTGTTTGCATTATACACAAATGATAGATTTCAAGTGTAAATAACTATATATTCAAATACAGATATTGCATCTTAAGTGAATCTATCGAAATGGAGAGAAGAGCTTACTTGTTCGCCTCATTATCTACAAGCAAATAAATCGTGTGATCCGTGTCACGGAGTTTAAGAGCGCTAGTGATGGGCTTGTTGAGTCCTTGAGCTCTCGCCGATGCTTCGCCCATATCGTCCAATATTCTGCTCAACAATCTCTGACATTCACTGAAAAAAAGACGATATTTATTAAATATATACTTACGTTTATATTTGTAGGGCAACTAAATAAAAGTCGGACGCATTTATACACAGAATAATTCGCAATTAGCAGATTTAACTGTATGCGTTGCTACAAGATGTTATATAAATCGTACGCGAAACTTCTTATTTTTCTCATTTATTTTTATAACACAATTAATTAAAAAAATATAATCGAATCAACACGGTCAGAAATTAATCTCTGAGGGCATCTTAAACATGATTGCAAAAAAGTAAAGTAAGAATTTAGTGGATATTAAGAATTTTATTTCTGATTAAAATAATTTGATAGATATCGAATAATCGTTGCCGATACCTTTTAAAATAAATAGCGATAAAATAGCAAAAAAATAATAACGTCTCGAGCAAGCATTGCTGTTTTTCAACTACATAGATAGCGATTTAACGCTGAAATAGCACGAAACAGACACGTTCTACTTTTCTTGCTTAGTCTTCACATTTTATGTTACGAGCATCATTCTCATAGATCTATACTAATTAATTCCGGACGGCAAATTAGTTTCGATCCGCTGCTGTCAAGAATTTAGGACAAAACACTTTTCAAAACCAGCATTCCAACCAGCGAAAAGTAGCATGAGTAAGTATAGAAAAAAGTGGAAAATATATCTATTAGAACAAAGCACTCAGATAAACTTTTATATTGATATATAAATTCTTTTTACATTGAATGGAGAATAGTTTATTTCCGAAAACTTTTATTTTTAAATACCGATCATAATTTTTAAATGTTAATACTAATAATACATAAAACCGATGCAATTATTCTAAATAATAATATAAATTATTTATTAAATAAAAAAATATTGATTTATAAGAGATAAGGTGGAAAATTTTGTTATGCATACAATAATTGTTAATATTAAATATATTGTAAAACAACGTGCAATTTGACATTTATTATTCGATTTTGGTTATGCAAAATTACATGTTAGAAATTTACATATATGCAATTATTTACACTGCTCTAGTAAGAAAGGTTCTTCATATAACATATATATCATTCGGTTACAAACGGTGACCTTATTCCCATTTGGACATGTGCCAATCCGCTTTTGCGGTATAGATCGATCGAGTTAATTTATTCTATCGGCATTATATCTTCGCTTATGACCATTGTGCTACAGGCGCGAAGTGTGATGGATTGTGTGACGATGACGTGAGTAATCACCGAGTATGGAAAACTGCATTGCGAAATCTACAACTCTTGAAGACATGAAATTTCGCGGAGATATCTTATATAAAACGCTTGTTTAATTTTGACAATGGATTGTTTAATAATAATTTCACAATCCATATTTTTAGTTTTTTATTTATGAGAGGGTATCAAAACACTATTATGAAGATGTAAGTTGTACGATATACAGGATGAGCCACGCAATTGTATCTCGAGTTTGGTTAGTAATACAAAAAAGTTGTAGAAGAAAAAGCTTTATTGAAGATATTAATAGTAAATACTTGCGGACGTAATGTCAGCGATCAACAACATTCGTTGTTGAACAACACTATGTGAAGGCAAAATGTTCGAACATCTTTAATAAACTAAAATATTATTTTATTGCTCGACTAACTGGCACAATGTAAAAAGTATGCACTACGTTTCGGCTCAAGGTTCGAGCCCTTCTCAAGTGCGGTCTAAAATTAGGAAACAACATTATGCAATACAATAAATATAAATATATGACATACCCAGATAACAATGCCTGATGATCAGATTTCATCACGTCATGATCTTCTGATATTGATCGAAATGTGATGTATGTCTTGTGATCATATTGTGATGATACACATCATGAGTACAAGTTAACATGTATATGAGGAAATATATGAGCTCAGATATTGACGTTACTTAGCCAACTCATGATAATCACATGCTGACCCTGGTGGAAATAATTTTACAACAATTACCGCGAGCGCTAGTACCACACGCTGCCGCGACGCGGCTATACCACGCGTCACTTTCTCGTAATCAAAAGCCATCACGCGCTAGTATAAGAGGCGAGCTTGTGAGAAGCCTAATTACAATGTTCTTTGCTGCAGATCAGCTTAAGTGATACCTCTGGTATCACATAGTGCAGAGGTCTGCGAAGCAATTTTTGATAAATTGTTGGATACGTCTTACTTATTTATTTACATGTTTTTAAATAATTTTATTAAGTATGAAATATTTAAAATTGTTGTCATTTCTAGAGCTTTATATGCACACAATATGCAGTATTTCATTGAACATTTATGTGTTCATTATGTCACTATTTTGTAAACTTTTATAAATTTCATAACATGTCTGCATTCTGAGCAACATATGAGCCTGCATCTGTGTCTATTCTTGCCATCATGTTTTTAATAAACGTGAGTACAATATGTACTCAGAACGAACACATTTTGCTATCTGGGTAGAAATAAAGTCAAATCAATAATCGTTATGTTGGAGAGCAATACCTAATCGTCTAACGACTCGTCATATGATAATCAACAGACATGCCTGTGTTCACGAAAATGTTCCAGCACAGTCATAAATAACAGCTGTGGGCAATAATTCATATAGCGACAATATGTGAAGAGAGAATGTAAAGATCGAGCGAGACTTACGTGTCTGATATGTCGAATTTCAATTTGCATGTTCTTTAAACACAATGAATCTTTAAACACAATGAATCTTTAAACACAATGAATCTGTTAGAATTAAACTGGTTAATAAGTTTCATCTAATAGTTGACAGGCAAGATACGTGCGGTTCGTTTTTTAATATTAACAATAAGAAATGGTTAATCAACTCCACTGACAAACCAATCCCGGATTCGGTAAAAAATATTTTAAGCTTAGGTGACAATTTTGCGTTGCCTGTTTCTCGTTTATGTAAGAAAGATCGGTGCAGTGCTGTTTTGGAAACTATTAAGAATATTGAGATTAGTAGCTACAAGATTCCTCCGAATGCTATCAAGAAAATACGGGGCACAATAGCCAGTTCTCTTCAACTCTTCTTAAATAAGAACAAACATTTTTGTTATATAGACCGACACATCCTTAACGAGTTTACGAAATGTAAAAAATTCTTGCATGATAACGATGATGTTTTTGTCACCAAAGCCGATAAAGGTCAAATAACGGTTATTATGGATAAGTCTGACTATATTAACCGCATGACGGAATTATTAAGCGACACATCAACTTATAAAAAGATAAAGAAGGATCCGATTAAGCAAATTACGACCAAACTTAACCAACTTGTAAAGTCGTGGCATGACAACATCATCGATTATCAGATTTTTAAGCGTCTCATTTGCACGAATGGAAATCTTCCTCGATGTTACGGCTTGCCAAAGATACACAAAACCGGATTTCCAATGCGTATCATTGTATCAGCAATAGGCAGTCCATTGTAAAATGTGGCGAGCTTTATACACGAATTTTGCAAAAGTCGATCCCTAAACCGAGATCTCATGTAAAGGATGGTTGGTCATTTGTAAAGAGGATTGAGAGTGTAAATATCAGGTCCGATGAAGTCCTTATGTCTCTTGATGTCACGGCATTATTTACCAACATTCCTAAAGAATTGGTATATGAGGCTGTGAGGAAACGATGGCACTACATTTCCCAACACACGGAACTTAATTTACCACAGTTCCTCCACGCTATCGAGCTGATTTTACAGCAAGAAACATGACAGCAATTTCTCAGTTGTGAGCAAGCGTCGAATACATAATGACCATAATTTCAAGTGGTCAGATCCGAAAATTCTGCATAAGGAATGCAATATGAAAATGCGGGAAATTGCTGAAATGTTCTTCATAAAGAAGCACAATAATACCATTAACCTTAAGAAAGACACAGAGAATTTAAATTCTGTATACGACGGTGTCATTACGTCTGTTTAATTGTTTATCATTCCCCCTCTAAACCTTCCTGATGCCTTGATCACGACCCTTTCTGAAAGTCCGTAGTCTCCGAATTACTTACATACGCATAACATACATATATGTCACAACGGAGAACTTTTAACATGCAAATTGAAATTCGACATATCAGACACGTAAGTCTCGCTCGATCTTTACATTCTCTCTTCACATATTGTCGCTATATGAATTATTGCCCACAGCTGTTATTTATGACTGTGCTGGAACATTTTCGTGAACACAGGCATGTCTGTTGATTATTATCATATGACGAGTCGTTAGACGATTAGGTATTGCTCTCCAACATAACGATTATTGATTTGACTTTATTTCTATGTCATATATTTATATTTATTGTATTGCATAATGTTGTTTTCTAATTTTAGACCGCACTTGAGAAGGGCTCGAAACTTGAGCCGAAACGTAGTGCATACTTTTTACATTGTGCCAGTTAGTCGAGCAATAAAATAATATTTTGGTTTTAATCACTGGCGGATGAAGTTATTTTTCTATATCTTTAATAAAGTATACGACTTACCAAAAATGTGAAATATCTCACGAATTGTAGATTTGATAATTATTTACAGTAGGGCCTTTTCCGAATTTTGATATTTTTTTTATATTTTTTTGCGGCTCTCTTGGTAAAAATCTTTGTTGTGACTCCGACAGTGATAATCAATCAGGGGGAGCCCGAAAAATATGTAACCTACGTATTTTTTATCTATTTTTTTAAGTATAGTTCAACTTTCCACGCAAACTTCTACGTTCTCTTTTACTTGAAAGTACACATGTAAGCGGGGGTGGGTCTACCGTTCCTCCTCCGCAGGCAGAGGTGGGTGGGGATGGACCTCGGTTTACGTGGAAAATTAAAAACCCGAACCGTACAATGTTAGACCTCATTTCGCCTTATAAGCAGAGGTAAGGTGAGGTGGCGTGGACCTCGGTTTGCGTGGATGTTTCTCTGGACAGCATTGTACATTCCACAAAGCGAGATACACTCCACCCCTGCTTATAGGGCGAAATGAGGTCTATCATTGTACGGTTCGGGTTTTCAACTTTCTACGCGAACCGAGGTCCACCTTCATTCACCTCTGCTTGCGGGGAAGGGGCGGCAGCCTCTCCCCCGCCTATATGTGTACTGTCTATACACACATATTAGTAAATTACTTCCCTTAATATTGATACAAACTGTTTGACACAGAAATGACGCAATATACACGCAAATAGACATGATTCACGAATCACTATTGGTCCTTTTCAGGATCAAAATCAGTCCTTTTAAGAGTCATTATATATTTATAACGTCGGAAAAACCGGAAAGCCACATCGGAAAAAATAGGTAAAAAATAAGTTAAAAAATGGTTTAAAAAATAGGTAGGGTAGGAGAGACCGAGGCGAAGTCGTCACTATTTTTTCGGTGCCAATTTTTAACAACAAAACAAATAATTTTAGTAAAATGTAGTGTACCGTTGTAAAAAGTAAACCCTTGGCTACAAAATTTATAA
The DNA here is from genome assembly GCF_030848795.1 of Temnothorax nylanderi. Lineage (NCBI taxonomy): Eukaryota > Metazoa > Arthropoda > Insecta > Hymenoptera > Formicidae > Temnothorax > Temnothorax nylanderi. The sequence continues at coordinate 19,043 of NW_027249313.1, read as the reverse complement.
GTGCATTTTTGGTATACGTTGCTTTGTTCAACCGGTATCGAGTAAAAACGACAAAAATTGAAATGTCAAAATTGCCGGGGCGGAGTCGTCACTCTATTCTTGGACTGGATTTTAAATAAAAATTTATAATTCCGATCATGAAAAATGATAGGATACATTTTATTAATTATTTTTTAATAAAAAAATGGAAACATTAATTAAAAACATGATGGCGGAAAATAATTACAAGAAAAGCGCACGCACTTATGTACCCTACGCTCGCACGAAATGCACTAGCTGTTTCTCGTCAGCTCTGTTCTCTGTATCTCTTAGCACACGCAGCACATATTATCCAAGTCCTCCGTACAGGAATCCGACCACCGCTGCTTCCTTGACTTTGATTTTCGCCCGAAGCCTTCATGATATCGTACGGGCACGTCATCCAAGTGTGCTATTTCATCATTATTCTTCTTCAGCTAGTCGTTCAACGTAGTTCTCGGGACTCCAAATTGTTTTGCGGCTACTTTTTGTCTTAATTTTATCTTTTGTCTTAATTTTGTCTTACTTTGTCTTAATTTTATCTTTTTTTACCGCAAGAACTGCCTTCCTGAATTGCTTCTTGTCGGCGGGAGTCGTTTTGCAATGGTACGTGCATATCATTTTCTTGCAATTGAGAAATACAATGACGCATTTGCAACGAAAATAAATAGAGTGAAACCACCGGGATAAAGTCGTCACAGTGACGAGCCCCGGTGGGTTGGTGACGACTTCGCCCCGGACACAGATTTTAAGTTTGATCGCTCATGAAATATTAGAAATCAACTAAAATAAAAAAACTTTACTGGATTCGTGTTCAGCATGCATTACTCTTCAGAATCACTTATCTCGAGATTCGGAGAGAAAATAATATTTAAAATATTAAAAATTTTCGACGCGCAAAAAATTTCACTTTTGACCTTCGAAAACACATTTGCCTTAATGAAAATCACAACATGGCATATAATCTCACTAAACTCCGTTGATCACATGGGCACCATAAGTAACATTTACAATATTAATGGCGAGTTCACACAACATACAGATTTCGAGATAATTGTAGTGACGACTTCGCCCCGGTCTCCCCTATATATATTTCAGGCTCCCCCGATTGATTATCATTGTCGGAGTCACAACAAAGATTTTTACCAAGAAAGCCGCAAAAAATAGCAAAATTCGGGAAAGGCCCTATTGTAAATAATCACCAAATATATAATTCCATTTTAAAAAAAAGTGCATTTGCATTTTTCAGGTGCATCGTTGCATTTATGAAAAAAGTGAACTCGTAAGAAACTAGACCTTCCTATATCATTCAACTTTTCCCTCTACAACTTTTTTGTATCACTAACCAAACTAGATATAACCCGTCCCAATTGCGTAGCTTACCCTGTATATTTAATTAATACTTATAAGATTTTATGTGTATATCATATATACAAAATTTTTTATATAATTGTATCTTAACCATCTAGAAGAAATATTACTGTGTAATTTTAATTATTTTAAAAAATATTTTTCTCTACAAGTGTTTTATGTGTTATGTAATAAAGATATACCGTTCGTACCAAAGTTCCGGAACGGCTAATTATCTCAAAAAGCATTGGTTTATTGGAAAAATGTTTTAGATAAAAGTTGGAGGGTTCAAAGGGGGCCAATAGACGATCTTAGGGGCCCAACGCACGGGCTTAAAATCTAATAAGATTGTCTATTAGCCCTCTTTAAACTCTCCAACTTTTATCTGAAACATTTTTCAATAAGCCAATATTTTCTGAGATAATTGTCCGTTCCGGAACTTTTGGTACGCACATATACAGATAAAAATTCTTTGACTCAAATATCCGTTTTAGATTTAAAAGATTTGATACATAAAACTCGACTTGGATACACACAATTTTAAACATCTATATCTATACTAGAGTACAAGAAAAGAATGTTCCAAAGAAAATATAAATATATTTCTTAATTATTTTATCTCCACCATTTAATCTTTATATCGGCTGGTTACGTTACATTCCCTTCAATATCATTCAGTAAAGTTACTCTAAATATGGTTATATCTGGCAATATCATTGACGCCGGAAACATTACACGCCGTTTCCATAAAAACTAAGAATCAAGGTGATCAAGAAAATAAGGTATATCGATCGTCCTCGCACCTCGAAGGAATATACGGAGATTACTCGTGTTTCTTGCTCCGATAATTTTACTTTATCTGTGTATTTAAAATTATTAACCGAAATAATTTCGTATATTATCTATTAATCATGTTTAACGAGAATATTTTGGTGTAGGGGAGACCGGGGCCTAACCGTCGCCGGGGTTGAACCGTCAAATCAAATATCTCGGAACCTGTATATTGTGCGAACTCGCTATTAACATTGTAAACGCTGCTTATGGTACCCATGTGACCAACGGAGTTTTGGCAGGTTACCTGCCGTGTTATGATTTTTACGAGGGCAAACGTGTTTTCGGAAGGTGAAAGTTACATTTTCTGCGCGTGGAAATTTTGTAATATCTGCAATAATATTTGCTCTCCAAATCTTGAGGTACGTGATTATAAAGAGTAATGCATGCTGAACACGAATCCAGTGTAGTTTTTTCATTATCGTTGATGTCTAATATTTCGTGGGCGATCAAACCTGAAACTTGTGTTTGGGGTTAATCCGTCTGTAAGCAGTCCGGGTGCATTTCCAAGGCATTTCCGGGCATTTCCAGGCTTACTGCATATGGAATATGGATGAGACGGGGATTACAACCGTTCAGACACCGAATAGAGTCATCGGACGTCGAGGAGTGAAACAAGTCGGGCGAGTGACTTCTGCGGAAAGAGGAACCCTTGTAACTATTTTTTAATAATGTTTCGCATAAAAATTTTAAATAAATTTTTATATTTTTCTCTTAAAAAACAATTATTAAGATGTATCCTATCATTTTTCAGGATTAGATGTACGTATATGTATTGAAAATGCAGTGTGACGGTTAAACCCCGGCATTTTTGAGATTTTAATTTTTCCACCGTTGTCGTTTTTGCTCTATACCGGTTAAACAAAGCGACGTAGATAGAAATTTCCTATATAAATTTTGTAGCTAAAGGTTCACTCTTTACAGTGGTATACCACATTTAACTAAAATTATTTATTTTCTTGTTAAAAATCGGCACCGAAAAAAAACTGACGGTTAGGCCCCGGTCTCCCCTACACGTTAAAAGAATTAGTAGAACTCGCGAAATGTTTCGAGAATGGTCAGTTATACTTTAATAAGATTATAAATTGCTAACAGTACAGTTTGCGGTTTACGTTATCTAATGATATAATTCATCATCCATACAGAAATAATAGTAGTACTTTCTAATCAATAACATAGATAATAGATGAGTATAAGTAGGTATGTAACATAATGTTGCGAGAGAAACAATTTTATAATTTTGTATTTTTTTCTGAAAAATAATTAATTATATTAGTAATGACAGTAATAAAAATAAATTTTAGCTAGAATAAACTTAGCATTACATAATTATAATTTGTAAATTTGTTTTATAAATCAACGCAACAAATTTTAATGCCTTTTTTTAGAAATGGATTTTCGATATATCGTGATCTTACATATCATCTTTGTACATCATATTTACATCTCAGTTAAATAACTGCAATTTCGTGTAATTTCCCAAAGTTTCCTGATGTATACCAAGATGTTTTATGAAATAAATACCAACTGCACGTTTGTTCACAATATTTGATGGTTATTACGTATAAAAACTCATTCCTTTTTATATACAATGTGCATATAATTATATAGGTACAATATGCATATAATTAAAAAATTTTCTCTTACTAAATAATTAATATTATTGTTTAAACTAATTACGTCAATTATATACACAATATAATTAGTATTTTAGAATTCAATTTCTAGTACTGCAGCTAACATAAAAATAATTTATATAGAACTTGAATATTGTTAGATGCACACATTTACGTTTACATATTAACGCTATGTAATTAACAAGATCGCGCAGCTTCAAGACGACTATTTTCAATACAAAAATATAAATTAAAAGGAGTACATAAAAGGACGGATTTCCACACTGAATATCAGGATAACAATCAATTTTCTAGTATAAACACGCGTGTAATCATTGCGTCAACTGCTCTCATCAAGGAGGACAGGCAGCCGGAGACTGGGTTTTCCGGATAATGACAGACAAACCTCTCGCGATGAGTAACTATCACTTCTCTGCCATTTCGTCATAGATTTCCGCGAACGTCGCGAGTCACTGCCCAAGAATTCGATGGAGGTTGTTGCAAGTGAACTGAGTTCCTTGAACCAAGAATCTACGGGTATATAGAAGCCTGTCTGTCCGACTTTACTGTTCGAAAATACTCATTTACTTCGCAATCCGCGAAGTTTCTTTCACGACGAAAAATTATCTCGAAGAGTGGAGGTATCCCACCATTCGCTCTTCATTCGGAGAGATAATTGCATCAATTATCATTTAATGATAATGGTACATGATTTGAAATGTGTATCGTAGATTCCGGTAGAATGACATATTATCAAAAATGTCAAATGGATACTATGAGCTCTGAAGAAGTAATGTATTACGGGAACGAAAGTCATAGTAACGCGAGTATTATAACTTTGTAATGAATAGATTGTACGAATGTTGAAGCGCGGAATCTTATCTAGACTTTATTATGAAAATCGCTTGCGTAATATCATGATCTAAATCTTAATTAACGGGATGACATAAAATTACAGTACTCTGCAGCTTCTAAATATTCCGCACTGACTTTCAATTAGCTAAGCAAATATTCCACAATCATTCAGCAATCAGATGATGGCAATCTGGTGATGGTATATTTGACGATATTTGTTAGTGTCTCGCGTTTATATTACAAAAAAAACATTAAACAGGTTTATTAGATTAGATATTTATTAGATTAGATTAGATAATTATTAGAAAAGTGAATTGGTATATGATACATAACTTTCAAATATTCGAAGCACATGGCGCATCATAAACTGTAGCGAGCGTCGCGAATTAATTTGCTTCCACAATTATTGTACGTGGTATTTTATGGTAATTTAAAATACTATGATTTTGCATTACGAAATAAGAATTTTCCTAAAGCGCGATGATATTGGGCAAATTATTAGTGCATCACTTCGCAATTGTGTCATCATCAGCTAACAAACATCTGTATTCGGATTCTGACTAATTATATAATCAAGCCAATTATATATTCGTTGAGAATAAATACATATGGAATTTATAACCAGACTTGTAATTGTACATTTTTAACTTCAATCACCCCATCTAAATCGCCAAACAGTTTACGAATCAACGATAGGTCTTGATGCGATATAGTAAAGAGATTTTGCGTTGTTTGATACATATTATGTTTGTAAATCGGTAACCGACGCATACAAAATATAACGAGATACGTCTCATTGCATAAACGAACGTATAAGGATATTCACTATAAGCTCGTGAATAAATTTACAGATTTTATCTCTACAATTTGCTATAAGCAGTAAAAAGATTTATCTACATATTTACAGCATTCACTACGTGGTACGAATAAAAATGTAAATAATGCAATTAATAGGACACTATATGTTTCTCATATCAGTTGTGGATCACTATAAAAAATTTGAAATTACATTCACGATAAATTAAACCGATGTCATTATTTCATGCAAATACTTCATAAATATAATATGACAGAAACGATGAATCATAAAGAAAGAAAGAAAGAAAATGATAACAATAGCGATGAAATGGCATAAATGTCATGAAAAAATAATGTATATGATAATAACACAGATCAAAAGTAATGAAGTAATACAAATCAAAATTACGTTAATAACAAGATATTGTTTCCCAGAAATTTTGTTCCCAGATATTATTTTCTCAGAAACAGGACGTCGAAACACACTGATGACAAGCGGCAAATTTGCTATGTCATTAATACGTAGCGAAAGTTTTGCGCCTATATATATGTCCATTATGTATTACGATCAGCAATGTAACCTTGATGATACACAATACTTTCACGTATTGTCGCATTCTTTTCATTCTGTCTTTTTTTCTACTAATGATCCACGCGATCTTAAGTCTTAGTTAAGAGACGACGGAGTATACATCTAATTTGGCTAATGGTTTTTATGAACCAGCAAAATTGATAATCAAGCTTATTTTAATAATGATCAACGATAATTCAGAATTATTGTTTGATAGAGCCCATCGGTGCCTTCAATAATTGTCTTTCGAAATTGGTGCCGAAAAAATATAAAGATCTCATTACCAGTTATTTCCACGATCCAAACAGTCCTCAATTCTCGTATAAATGTCGGAATCTGATAAATTTAAAAAAAGTCCCAGAAATTGTAAATATAAATTATTGCATAATGCGACATGGAAAATTATTTCTAAAAAGAATTAGTATAATATGCGTATCTTATTTGTGTGTGTGTGTGTGTGTGTGCGTGCGTGCGTGCGCGAGCGCGTGCGTGCGTGCGTGCGTGCATCTATATACATATATACATATATACTGATATATACTGATATATATATATATATATATATATATATATATATATATATATATGTATATATATATATATATGTATATACGTGTGTATATATATATAATTTATATACAATAAATTTTCCTACTATATTAATATACGCTTTACCTATCTTTACATTTGTGATATAACAATTTAATAAATATAGAAAGCCGCTAAGAAGATTCGCGAAATTACAGACAGGCGCGAGTTTCGATATATATATATATATATATATATATAATATAAATGGACATTACGTAGCGCGATTAATAGTTCGAGGGAGCTATTTTAAGATCTTACGCCTGGGAGTACTCACTTCAACTCGCGCCGATCGCCTTTGAAGTCTTCCGGCACCAGGTTATGCGTGACCTTGTTGATCTTTCTGGGCAAGAGTTTATTTACGTTGAACTTGAACTCCATCTCGACGACGAGATGATGGAGGGGCTCCTGTCACCGTTGTCACAGGCCGTGCGCTTCTTCGTTCCCGTCGTTCACGTTCTTCGTCCTCCTTCGATCGCGTCCCGTCCCGACGGACAGTCGCGAGATCGTTTTTTTTTTTTTGCGATTCTGCGTCTACCCGGGGCGACGACGAAGGCTCGCCTTGAATATGGCCGTTGTTCGCGCACCCTTTCGCGGCAACTTCACTTCACGTTGTTGATTGTCACGTGAACATCGATCGGTTTCACTCTCTCTTTCTCTCTCTCTCTCTCGCTCCTGTACGGTGAGCTCCTCTGTCACTGACGCAGAATCTCGCTCGAGCCTCGTATCGAATTGACACCTTCGCGCGGCACCTCCAATCGTCACGTGGGTGCACTACGGCAGCCACCGCCTGTTCTCTCCTATTTCCCAATCGTCTTACGCTCCAAACTTAACTTGTCTCGTCCCGGAATTATTCTAGCGTCTCTCAGCATGACGAGCCGGAGAGAGATCGATCATCTCTCATCTTTATATCGTACGCGGGGATACAACTCGACTTCTGCTTTGATTTAATGACACTTGGACCTTCCGGGTCCAATGCGGCCAGGGAGGACACAACTCCGAAACGCTCTGACCGAACAGAGCAGAGCGAGCGGGCGAGAGAGCACAGCTCCGTATGATCGATCGCCTCTCGATGGCGCAAAGCCGTGCACCAGCCACGAACTCACGGTTCACGCTCACTTGACGGCTCACGGTCGACTGATAGCCATTGCCGCTGCTCGCGTCGCGTGTGCTGAGCACGAGGATGCGGTTGCGACCTCCGCGTCTCTCCTTCACGAAAGAGCGACCGGCGATGTAATATGTAATGCTCAGGCGTACGCTCGTTCGAATATCGAACGAATGGCTTCCAAACAATCCAAACGGCCAATACAAGCGGTACTCAAACATCCAACGACGAATAAAAAATCGAGACTGAATATCGAGCAAAATCCGAGACAATCGAGATAATAAATAATCACGGCGAAAATCCGTGCGATTTATATATCGTGCGATTTATTATTGTGTTCCCAGATTTTCATTTTAGCGAGAAACAGCCGCGCTGGGCTTCATTGCTTTTTGGAGCGACACGTTCAATTTTTCCTGTAAAAACCGCGCGAGTCTCGCCAAAGCGCGCGCGTATACCTCGGATGAACGGCAGGGTCGTATTTAAGGTCTATCCAGACAAACTTGCATAGCGCATAAACATATAAGCATAATACCCATTCTAGACCTGAGCAGCGATCACGTAACTTTTTCCCTAGAGCGGAAATATGAAAAGTAAAAAGTTTCATGTAACTATCTTTTTTATTGGTGTTGAATAGAAAGCGATAGTCACATGAAACTTTTCACTTTTCACATTTCCGCCCTAGGGGAAAAGATACATGATCGATCCCCTGAGGATGATCCTATTTTTGGGTCATCCTAGTGAGTAGTGTAGACGGGTAAAAATCATGGATAAAAAAATGATTTTACCCGTCTACACTACTCACTAGGATAAGCCATAAGTAGGATCATCCTCAGGTCTAGAATGGGCATAAGGAAATTGATTGGTCCAATGTATACATGTGCATAAGGAAATAGACCAATCCATTTTTTTATGCATATGCTTATGCACCTATGCAAGTTTGTCTGGATAGACCTTTACGTGCGAGGAACTTGTATCGATCGTCAAATATATACGGCGAAGTCTCCTTTCGATTCTGTCTTGTCGTCGAAATACACAGGAAAATAAGATTTATGTCAAAATATATTTCAATAATTCGGAATTTGTATTATAACATTTTTATGTGGAAATAAAATGCATATTAACACGCAACATTGCCTTTCCGTCGCATTGTTATTTCTTGTTTCACTCTCGAAATATCGAAATATATACCGGACGATGGACGCGAATTACTTGGAAATAAGCTAGACAAGTTGCGAATTGGAACTTTATACATTACGATGGGCTTTGCGCTACTTTATAGATAGCAAACAATTATAAATAATTTATTTTGACAATTAAATTTTTTTATTATTTGAAGAAAAAACTTACCATTCAAAATTTGTTGGAAAATTTTATTCATATTTTATAATCGAAAGTTAGGTACACACGACACATAAACTTACATTTTATGCAATTTTAGTATTCATACTAATACTAAATATTTTGAAACAAATATATATATACACATACCAGGGAAACCAGCTGAGACAGGCCATCTTTTTGTTCTTTCTGAAGACGCATAGTAGGTATCATAATCGGATCTAAAGCCTTGTGTGCACGATGCTAGAAATCGGTCCAAGTCCTCGATTCAAGTTCTCGAATAGAAGTAGTTGTACTTTGATGATTCTAGATAGCGTTATAGTCGAAAAATGTGGGGTCGAGAGCTGAGTATGAGCCTGGGCCCGTGGAATATATATATATATATATATATATATGGAGGGGTTAAAAAGCCATAGTGGTGTAAGTCACTTTTTTTAACCTATCGAGTTAAGTTCATAGATGCAGTCTACACATGCAGATATGTTGAAAAAAGAAGAAAAAAAAGTGGTCAAAAAAATTGACTTACACCACTATGGCTTTAACCCCTCCATATATAATTCTCTTTTCTCTATTTATCAAAGATTTATGAAAGTTATATATATTTCCGTTGTCCAACGTTACATTGACCATCATTGACTATTATAGGTATTTATAAAGTAATAACGTTGGCAACATGGAATTGAATCGATAACTTGTACGGAAAAATGGGACAGGATGCATTTTTCTGTACGAGATTTCTATTCGAGAAATTCATCCGAGTTGCCTGTGTAGTACACGATTCGAGTTCTAGTAACTTTTTCTCGGGCCGAGGACTCGGACCGATTTCTAGTATCGTGTACATACATACATACACAAAGCTAAAGGGTGCGGTCCCATGGACTGATATTTTCCGCGTAACACGTATCGCGTAACCCATCATAGACGTTCCGCGTTTTCTGTTACGCCTGTTTTAAAAAGTTGCGTATTAAGGCCGTCACACACAAAATGCATAACGTCGCATAAGCATAGCATAAGACCGTTGGACCAATGAGCATCTTACGTAAATTAATATGGCGACATTATGCTGGATGCTCATTGGTCCAGCGGTCTTGTGCTATGCTTATGCTACGCTATGCATTTTGATATTTTTCTATTTTGTTAAAACATTACTAAATGTCGCAGTTGATTGGTTACGCGAGTATTTATTACGCAAATTTTGTGTCCATGTGAACGGTAAAATCAGAATATCACGTAAATGCATACAAATATATTATTTGAATGTTCCATAACCTGACTGACAGTGAATAAAGCGTAACCTCTAAAATGAATTCGGAGTTACTAACAGCTATTATTGCTCTACAAAAGCAAACAAATAAATAAAAAAGACTATAGAATGTCAATCATGAAATTAAAAAAATTAGTTACTCTTTTCTTACTGTACAAAGAAAACGAGCGAAACAAAATAGTAAAACGGAAGTATTGAGTTCATCCAATTTTTACAAACGAAAAGCGAGAACGGTATGGAGCAAGTAAAACTCTTATTCTGGTGAAAATAATTTTACAACAATTTACGTATTTTTATGAAAAATTACAATTTTCTACAACAAATCACAAATTTCTACAAATTTGTGAAAATTGTAGAAATTCATGGTAAATTGTAGTAAATTCCCAGGTAGCAAGACTCGTCATTTTGACGTCAATTGACGTCAAAAGTCTGTCATTTTGACGTCTTTTGACGTCATTTGACGTCAAAATGACGAGTGCTTGCTACCTGGGTTGTAGTAAGTTGTAAAAAGTAATAGAAAATTGTAACAACTTTTTTACGAACATTTTTATGAGACGTAGTAAATCGTAGAAGTTGTAGATTATTGTAAAAATCATAACTATTTATAACTATCTACAACATTCTGCGAATATTTTTTATGAGAACGTAGTAAATTGTAGAAGTTGTAGATTATTGTAAAAATCACAACTATTTACAACTTTCTACAACGTTCTAACAAAATTTTTTATAAAAATTGTAGTAATTTGTAGAAGTTGCAAATTATTGTAAAAATTACAACTATTTACAACTTTCTACAATATTCTAAAAATATTTTTATGATTAAATGTAAGATATAAACAAAGTATACTTGTCCCGCTCTAACTTATATTGGATCAGTGTGCACGAGTTCAGCAGTGCAGGAATAGAAACAGATCTTATTGAAAGTTGTAGATTTCAGCATAGTCTGATGTAAAAATGTCGAACATGTCGCATATTTAGTATGTTTATCCAGTGAGAAGGCTGATGTCGAATCGACGTCAATTCAACGTTGATTCACCGGAAACTCATCGACATCGAAATTAACATAAAAAATCAGCTGATTTCAATCAAATTGTTTTGGCATCATGAGTTGCTTCTTTCTAAGTTACCTGTGTTCAAAACTCTAAAAATTTTGTCTAAAATTAAGAGACTATGGCCGGTATTCATAGTCGGATCTTATTTCAAAACCGTCTTAAGTTATGTCTTAAGACGCTAAAGCCCCTTGCACAATGCCAGGCAACAGGCAATAGGAACAGGGAATAGAAATCAGAAATCATGTATAAATGCAGAATAAACAGTGACACAGGCAATAGACACAGAGTTTCCGTCACGTTGGAAATTCTGTGCCTATTGCCTGTTGCCAACCAATCATAGTATTATAATTTTTTAGGTTGTAATTAACGATTTTTTGGTTATTTCCTGTTCCTATTGCCTGTTGCCTGGCATTGTGCAAGGGGCTTAATACGGCTATGCGATTGGTTCATGACATTTTAAGATTGAACTTAAGACGGTCTTGAATATAAGAACCGACTATGAATATCGGCCTGTCACCATGTGAGAGTATGAATAGTCATCGGTTCGATATCGATCGACATCGAATCGATGACTATCTGCATACTATATGGTGATAGTCTCTTAATTTTAGACAAAATTTTTAGAGTTTTGAACACAAGTAACTTAGAAAGAAGCAACTTGATGCCAAAACAATTTGATTGAAATCGGCTGATTTTCAATGTCAAATTCGATGTCGATAAGTCATCGATTCGATATTGAATAGATGACCGACATCAATTTTGTAAGAAATATATATATATATATATATATATATATATATATATATATATATATATAATAAGCCGACCCTATTAAGAGCTGACACGTTCCGTACGTCTGCTAACAGTAAGTGTAACATATATAGACAATACGAAACGTCTTCATCAATCAATGTTGTAGCACAGTGCGGAAGGTGACTGACTCAAGAGCCAGGAGTTTCAGGTTCAAATCCAGCGTGGTAAGCAAATTTTCTAAGTACAATATAAATTTATTTAATTAAGCTTGCACGTAATCAAGATTTTCAGCAATAAAATAATGTTCAACGAGAGAAGTAAATTTTATATTTTATTTTGTAGTATATCCAAAAAGTTGTAGTTATTCATAAAAATTTCTACGTAAATTTATGAAAAATTACAAACATGGCCCAAATCGCGTACTTTTGACTTAAAAATTACGTAAAAATAGCGTGAAAAGTTGTAATTATATTATAAGAAATTGTAGTTTTCGCATAATGTTTGCGTGAAAATTTGTAAAATTATTTCCACCAGGGTATAAAAGAATTGTATTTTCATAATGATAAAAAATTAGATCTTTCTTTAACATTTAAACGATGATCGTTGTTCATGGTTGTGAGAATAAATTTAGTTCTAATGGAAGCTCAGAGATAGCGCTGCGAGAGCTATCGAGGCGCCGGCCGCGCAAGGAGGAGGCAGAGAGTTATTAGACATGGCGGCAGCCACACGCACGCGGAATTTTGTAAAGAAATAGTTATCGCAGTAAAACCATTGTAAAATAGTCAAATAGTGTTCCTAACATTATTCATCCCCTCGCCAACATTGGCGCCCAACAAGCATACGAACACACGGCGCTGGGAAGACGAGCCAAGCGCAAAATTCGTGTGAGAAGCACGAAACGCATCGAGGCGGCGCACGGCGTCCCTCACGTAATCGGACCGGCGTACGGCGCCTTTCATAAATCGGAACGGCGCACGGCGCCTCGCGCAATCGGGACGGCGCACGGCGCCTCTCGCGCAATCAGGAAGGCGCGCAGCGTCTCTCTCAAGGTCGAGGCGACATACAACGTCTTTCTCAACGGTCGGGACGTACACAGCGTCTCTCTCTCTCACGCTCGAGACGGCACACAGCGTCTCTCTCATATACAAAGGGAAGTATTGCATGCTCGAATTAAGATTCGTACACAGCCACTTGCAAAAACGAACGCAACGTGGGGCTAGATATTGGGTAAGTGAATCGCTAATAATCCTTTCCTTGTCCTCAGGTATTCCTGTTAATTTTCGCATACAAAATGGCAGAGTACAAGCAGTTAAAAACAAAACGTGCTACGATAAAAGGAAAAGTCACTCGTGTGCTGACATATTTCGAGTCACCAGAAGAAAAATCGGCAGCAGATGCGCAAATCAGGCTAGCAAAGCTCGAAGACTGTTGGACAGCTTTCGAAGAAATACAAACGGAAATTAAAACATTGTCGATAGAAGACGAGGAAGTACTCGCGCAGCATATGTTGGACGGCGAAGCGGAAAGAGAAGTGTTCGAGGCGAGCTATTATAAAGCAGCAGGAAAAGCTTAGGCAATTATCGATCAAGATCGAAGGCAAAACCGGCAGGGTCTAAACGCCGCGCAGGATATGGCAAATGGACCACCTATTGGATCAATCGTTCAAGAAATGCCGAGGCAAAGGCCGAAGCTACCCGAAATAAAACTCCCAGAGTTTAGCGGCGAGTTTACGAAATAGATGTTCTTCAAAGATAGCTTTGAAACGACGATTCATGAAGAGCGAGATCTCACCCCGATGCAAAAGCACCAGTATTTGGTCGGTGTACTCAAAGGCGAAGCACTAAAAGTAATAAAAGGATACAGGATCTCGAACGAGAATTACGAGCATGCATGGAGGCTCTTAAAGGATACATATATGACAACAAAATAATCATAATCGAAGCACATCTCGACGAGCTCTTAAATTTCCCTGTCATCTCCAAGGAAAATAAAGCAGATTCAATCAGACAGTTCGTTTGGCACATACGAACACACATGACGTCGCTGGAAGCACTTGGTCAGCCAGTAAATCAATGGGAAACGATAATACTCCATTTAGCGAAGAAGAAGCTTGATTTCGTAGAACAGAGAGATTGGCAAAACATAATAAAAGATCGGAATGCGGCAAACATGCCCAGAATAGAGGAATTTCTCAAATTTCTCACGGATCGGTGCAACACTCTAAGGGTTCTCAACCAAGGGAAAGAGAAGGCAGCTACTACGAAATCGTCGGAGAAGAAGAAAAGTGACAAAAGGGTCACACTAGCTGTCACGGCGCAGGAATGTAAGTACTGCAAGAGAACTCACTCAATCTACAAATGTGAAGTGTTGCAAAAACTATCGCCGGTCGACAGAAAGAAGGAAATCGTTAGCAAAAGGCTATGTATTAATTGTCTCGGAGAAGGGCATATTGCAAGAGATTGCAAATCGACTTCATGTAAGAAGTGCTCTATGCGTCATAACACCCCAAGGAGCGCCAATGCGCGTATAACGTGCTTTTAATGCGCGTACAATTGCATTGGCTTCAAAACTACATTAATTGTGTGTTCAAAATGCGCGCATTTAAATGCGTAATTAATGCAAATTGAGCATTTGATTTATAAATAACAGGTTTTATATTATATTTACATAAATAAGTAGCTTCTTACTCATTATGAAACATTTTATTTAAGTTTTTAAATTTTATATAAATTGAATTTTAAATAAATAGTTCCACTAACTATCTTTGTTCTTATTTCTGCGTTTAAAGCATCAATGTGTAAATGCACGTGTAGACTCTTAGATCCCCTATAGGGTAAGCAAGTTGGTGGAGCTTCGGTTGTCCATAGTGAACTCTACACAGATAAAAAAACATTCTTATTTAGAGAATATCTTTATCTTTGACATGTAATTCTTAAAACGAGATTATACGCTATATAATCTCATTTCAAGATTTACATGTCAAAAATAAAGATATTCTCTAAATAAGAATGTTCTTTTCTTCTGTGATAGCTGTACTGGAATATGCTTACAGTAATGCTTAGAATAATTAAATTATTGGTTTAATAATCCAGATATTGGGTCTAATAATAATACAATTGAATAAACTACTTATGTTTTTGTGGCACCCCGTGATAGCACTTTAATTGAAGCAAAAGCTTTTTTTCTCAGTGTAGGTTGCACTCAACGTCCATTTCTTTCTCTGTCTGGACACAGTGGACACTGAGCAACCTATCCCTTTTTTCTTCGTGTCCGGCCTCTAAACATTGTAGTGAGCATTCCAATATAGTACAGAGTTCACTAGTTGTCCGATTGGGCTTCTCGATCAATGAGCGTAGGTGCACTTTTTGGTATGCGTTGCCATAATATGCATTAAATGCGCATATAATGCGGGACAAATATGCGCTTTAAATGTGCATTTACGACCCGCATTTAATGCAAAGTTTAATGTACATTCAAAGCGCATTATACGCGCATTGGCGCTCCTTGGGACTTTGTTGCACAGAGATACAGAGTCGCAGACGAAAGCAGAAAGCGAACCGGACACAACGGCAGTGGTCACGTACTGTGCAGATAAATCCATTGAAAAGTCAAGATCATCAAAGAAGATCGAAGACGAAGAATACATAACGAATATTCATTGCGTCCATAAGCAGACATCGAGCATTATTCTTTCAACGGCACGGGTGCATGCTTACGACATCGACGGAAATCCTCAGATATGTCGAGTACTGTTGGATCCAGGGTCGCAGTTGAACCTGATAACGGAAAGTTTCGCAAGACAGCTGAAATTGAGTCATAAAACGGAACATCGACCCATCAGCGGTATAAATCTAGCAAAGACAAACGCCAGCAAGGTAGTCACAGTTCGAATAGAATCACTGCAAGAGGAATTCTCGACGAATCTTAAATGCTTGATACTGCCAAACATTACGGAGCAGTTACCACAAAGTCGAATCGACGTAACGCAGATAGCAATGCCGAAGAGCATACGCTTAGCAGACCCAGTGTTTGACAAACCTGGTCAAATAAATCTACTAGTAGGAGCAGGACTCTATTGGAAGATCCTCATCGGCGACCCGAGAAATCAAGTTCCTGGACAACCAGCTCTACAAAATACGCGCTTAGGTTGGATAATCGGAGGTGAAATACCTGGAAAGCAATAAAATCATCAATGGCGCATTTATCGATCACGAATGATGTGCTGAGCAGACAAATCGAACGATTTTGGAAGCAGGAAGAGTTTCCGGAAATCCCTCAATACACCGAAGAAGAAAAGTATTGCGAGGAATACTTTGTGAATACAGTCAAGCGAGAGCCAGACGGTCGATTCGTTGTGCGACTACCGCAGCGATCGGATGTCCTTCTAGGAGATTCGAAGGAGCAGGCATATCGACGGTTATTGTCGCTCGAACGAAGATTCTCAAAGGATCCAGCATTTCAGAAGGAGTATGTCAATTTCATGGATGACTATCTAAAGCGAGGTCACATGTCCGTATTAGCGGATGAAGAAATTCAAGGATCGGAAGGTTACGTACTTCCTCACCAGGCGGTGATACGACCAGACAGTGTCACTACCAAATTGCGTGTTGTTTTCGATGCGTCTGCCAAGACAACACTCGGAACATCACTGAATGACAAGCTCATTCCGGGACCGAACTTGCAACAGGATTTAGTCTACATAATCCTACGATTCAGAATCTATGTGTACGTAATGACGGCGGACGTGGCCATGATGTACAGGCAGATTCTGGTGGCCAAGCCAGATCGTATATTTCAGCGCATACTATGGAGAAGAAGTCCGAGTGAACGCGTTATGTTATGTGAGCTAAACACTGTGACCTACGGACAGGCAGGTGCGGTTTTTCTAGCCATTAGCTGTCTGAGGCAGTTAGCTGCAGAAGCAAGAGATTTGCCACTCGCGGCAAAAGCATTGGAAGAAGAAACCTACATGGACGATGTCCAAACAGGAGCTGACACATTGGAAAAAGCAATCGAGATGCAGAGACAACTGTCCGAGTTACTAGCACGAGGACAATTCTATCTTCGAAAATGGAGAGCTAATGATTCGAGAATACTGCAACATTTCAGTGAGGCATGTAAAACTGATAAGCTGCTGGTGTTGGACAAGGAAGAAGCCCAAAAAACTCTAGGCTTGCTCTGGAATGCGGCAGAAGACTGCCTGCAATATAAAGTAGAGATCGAAGAGGCAAAGGTCACAACGAAGCGTACTTTACTCTCGAAGATCTCGCAAGTATTCGATCCGCTGGGATTGATAGCGCCGCTACTCATTAACGGCAAGTGCATCATGCAAAGATTATGGCTGCTTGAAATTGGTTGGGATCAAACTCTTCCGCCGGAGTTTCTATCGACTTGGGAAAAGTACTACACTTCCTTGCCAAGAGTAAATGAATTACGCATACCGAGAAACGTCATACCTGTTAATTCACAAGAGAAGTTCGATATTTTTGGTTTTGGAGACGCGTCTGAAAAGGCCTACGGTGCTTGTTTGTACGCTGTGAGCATAGACAAATCGGGAAAAGTCCAATCTCATCTCATCTGCGCAAAGTCCAAAGTGGCTCCGTTAAAAACTATAACTTTGCCACGTTTGGAGCTAGAAGCTGCGCTATTATTATCTGATCTTTATCATACTACAGAGAAGGCTTACGGCGCTCGTATCCGTAATGTGCGACTATGGAGCGACAATACCATAGTCCTCGGTTGGATCAATACTCCACCCAACGTGTTAAAAACATTCGTGACTAATCGCGTAGCGAAAATCCAACTGCTAACGAAGAATATAAAATGGTACCACGTGCCCTCTGAAGATAATCCGGCAGATATGCTGTCGCGAGGAATTGAAGTTGACCGATTAATCGAAGATAAGCTGTGGTGGCATGGGCCTCAGTGGTTGACAGAAGAAAATTAGTGGCCAAAAAACATGAAGACACCTGATATGGCACTACCAGAGATGAAACCAGTAACTGTAGCATTGGTGGCAACTACAGCAGAGAAGATTCTCGAGAGATTCTCTTCTTATAGCAAACTGCAAAGAGTTATCGCTTACTGTTTTCGATGGAGAAGCAGTAGTCAAGCAGGTCCAAGAAATTGCCCTGTCGCTGTGGAAGAACTAAGAAATGCCGAAAAAATCATAGCAAGAATAGTGCAACGAGAAGCATTCTCGCAAGAGGTTCAAGACTTAGAAAACGGTCAAGAAGTACATCGCAAAAGTAAATTGAGACCATTAGACCCCTTTCTAGACAAAGAAGGATTGATTCGCATTGGCGGTAGGCTCCGACATGCAGCTATGTCCGAAGATCAAAAGCATCAGATTATTCTACCCGCTAAGCATTTCGTTACGAATTTGATAATGAAGAGTGAACACATACGTTTACACCACTGTCCACCTACTCAGTTATTGAGTGCTGTACGATACAGGTTCTGGCCGTTAAGCGGTCTAAGAGAGGCTCGAAAGGTAATAAAGGCTCGTCTGCCTTGCTATCGTTTCAGACAGACGTTCCCTGAAGTAAAAATGGGAGATCTACCAGCTCAGCGAGTTAGCGGATTTTCGCGCCCGTTCGTGACTACCGGCGTAGACTATGCCGGTCCCCTCCAAATCCGAGAAACCCGACGGCGTGGAAGAGTTCACGTATCCAAGGGCTACGTAGCAGTATTCACGTGCTTTAGTACAAAAGCCGTGCATCTAGAATTAGTGACCGATCTCACCACTGAAGCGTTCATCGCAGCTTTACGAAGATTCACCGCGCGAAGAGGGATCTGTTCGCAGCTCTTTTCCGACAACGCAACGAATTTTGTTGGTGCGGCTCGGGAGCTGAAAGAAATCTACGAGTTTCTAGAGAAAGAAAAGGTCGAGATAGAGACATAT